>NC_072796.1:50792963-51082963 GCF_028583425.1 Eublepharis macularius | reverse complement strand
AATCCAGAGCATCAAAACACTCAAGAAAATCACAAATCAAATATGAAGGGCAGTTAATCTCCATATGCTTGTTGAAATAAGATTACTGTTACCTGTTTTATAAAATTATTTGTTTCTCTGTTTGTTTATGGCATTTTCAAACTGCATTTCTCTTAACAAGAAATTCAAGGATTTAATCAATGACTTTAAATAAAAATAATGCTGATTAAAATCAGTAACACAGTAAGCTATACACTCTACTATCCAGCAACAGACAAAGATCGACTCCTAAAACCCAGTCCTAGGGTCTGTTAAAGTTCATTATTAGAAAGGCCATCTAAACAATTTGACCTTGCAAATTTTTTGAAAAATTCACAAGAAAGCCCCTACCTTGTTTGTTTCCGATGTTTTCAGAAAGGCCACTCTGAAAAACACAGCTTGCTACAGAAAACACTCTAGAATGGGCAGTGGATATCTTTACCTCATTATAACATGGTGCAGTCCAGAGGCCCTGATCCACATAGCAAAGATGTAGAATATGTGTTTCAAGGCAGGAGACAGTTTGCCAGTGCCTGTCTCTGTGTAGAAATCTTGGACTTCCTTGATGGTCTCTCATTCAAGTACTAACCAGGGCTGACACTGCTTAGCAGCCGAGATTATTGTGGGACTCAAAAACTTCTCTTGAGAGTGTGAGCCAAACTACATGAGCTAAGTTACACAAGGCTATGCGAGTGCTATGCGAGTGCCTAGAATATGTCTGCTCCTACCTGCCCATGTCCATTTTACCCCAGGTGTCCTGTAGCCCTAGTTCATGCACGTATCAGGGAACTGGTGTAGTTGCAGTTGTGAGTGTCCATGGTCATAATCAACGAGTTGTCATTGCAGAGTGTCAATTTTGGCCAGATAAGAGGGGTCCTCCGAGTGTAGAACACTCCAAAACAAATTACAAACCTCCAAGGTTATATATTAAGGTGTTATATATATATATATATATAAAAAAAAAACTTGGAGGTTTGTAATTTGTTTTGGAGTGTCAATTTTGGGCAGTTTCTGCTTCCCTCTCCCCTCTTTTTGCCCTTAGATCCAGCTTACGCTCAAACTGTTTTGCCTTTAATTTGGCATGTTTTAAATTCTCCCATTTTCAAGTTGACACCACCGCCTCCCTACTCCTCTTTCCTGCACCCTCCTCCCCCTGTAACTTCCTCCTCCTCTTCCTCCTTTCCATGCAGCATCTTTGGTCGGAATAAGGAGGAAGTGGGAAGAAAGTTCGTGGTAACATGATTGAGCATCTGAGCAAAAGTTCAGAAACATGCCCGATACATGAACCTGAAAAGGACGTGGTGGGGGTACTTCTTCTCCAGTTTGGCTCGACAATAAAGAGCAAATTGGGTAAAACGTGGTCATTATTTCCAATGGGAAATGCAATTTGGGGCATTCCAGGGGTCTGGGGGAGAATTTTAGGACCGAATTTTACCAAATTTGCTGAGGACCTACTTCTATCTGTTCTCTAAAGACTCTTCCCCCCCCCCAGTTTCATGAAAATTGGACTTTGAGGGCCTCTTTATGGGCCCTGAAAGAAGGTGCCCCCAGCCACCTCTAATCTCCATTATTCCCTGTAGGGAATGGCTGGGGTGGCATTTTGCAAGCAAAATCTTCCAAATTTGCAGGAGACCTACTCCTCACTGTCCTCTAAAGACCCCTCTCCCCCAGTTTCAGGGAAATTGAACCCCAGGAAAGGGATGATCGATGGGTTTCCCCGGTTGCTGTTAATTAATTGGTGTTCCCGAATTCATTCATTGTGGGTAATCAAACTCTGTTTTAAGCCAGAACTCCTTCATCACATTTTGTGTGAGAAGGGAGGGGAGTAGAAGCAGGAGTGAGCCCAGCAACAAGCTGAAGTTGTACACTATGGAAGTTTAATGTTACTTTAATCTGATGTTTAAATGCAGCCTCAGACAACTTTTATTCTAATTGCTATATATAACTGCCAGTGTTGGGCTATGCTAATCATCTCTGTTTCGTTCCATTTTTAGTATATGTGCTGCTGAAGTGAGCTTTAGTGATCAGTTCCCATCTTCCCTCTCTCACGTTAGTATGTAACTATAAGATCTCTCAGAGTTGCTCTTGCCATGCTGATGGGCACTTTGTTAGCAATGTAATGTTTAGTTTCTGCAGATATACAGCTGTGTCTTTCCTTGTATAGTGACAGACTCAGCATGCAATTTTTACACATGGTAGGACTGGATGCAGTGATTTATCTAGCCAGATTGGTATCACACTAACACCTATAGTTTAAACAGTGAAAAACCTTGTGGCACTTTAAAGTAACAAATTAACTGAGGCATAAGCATTTGTGAGCCAGAGCCCATTTTTGTCAGATGCATGAAGTTTGATTCAGCTGAAGGACTGGATTAAATGGCAACTGAAAATATATGCAAAGGTACAGCTAGAAAGAGCACAGGAAAGACTTATTACAAAGGGAGCCAGAAGGCCCAACATTACTAGTATAGTTTATTGTTACAATCCAAGATCAGAAGTCAAAATCAAAGTCATCGAGACATATACATGAGATTCAGGTCACAGATGTAAAAATATAGGCTATAGATATAAAAATATACTGTATATAAAATATGGTTCTTAATTAAAATTGCTAGGATAAAACCATATTCTTCTGCCTAATTAAGCATGCCAGGTCACAAAATCTAGCTACTTTAAAAGATACTAGATATGGGCTGTCCCCCTATGACGTTGTGGAGTACAAATTAAAAACAAGATTCAGTCAAACGATATCCAACTACAGTGAGTGTCAAACAGCATGGATGAACTGGCAAGCCAATTCACACATGAGTCCTCCTCACATCCTCCATTGGGCCCCATCAACTAAATTGTTCTGGGAGTTCTGTGCTTGGAGGTTGCTTCCTAGGCGCATATGGACCCAATCTGGATGAGGATCATAATATGTGAGAAGAGGGTCTTAAGCCTCCCTCTTCCCCATTTTCCTAACTTGAAATGGCTTTATGGATTCAGTGCTTGACCCATTGGAGAAATTTACTTCTAGCCCATCAGTACATTTAAGACTCCCCAACAGGACATATAATGACTCCCTGGGGCTGTTTCTGGTAAGGAAAATGGCACAGGCAGGAAGATTTAACAACCTCCCCACCCCTGCAAATCATGGTCCTAATCCAAATTGGCCGCACATGCACCTATGAGTTAAGTTCTGGGCATGGAAGCCCCACAGCAGGTCTGATCAACAGTGCCAGGGCAGACCCATGCAGAACACAAGAATTTTGCAACATGTATCCCTAAGAATAATGCAGACGAATCTATAAGAAAGGGCAATTTGTTTTCTGAAGAGAGACCACCATTTCTAGTCTTTATTGAGCCCAAGCTGGATAGTACTGAATCTGCATATGAATTTAATTTTATGAATTTAAATTCAGCAAGCTTACACTGGAGTATTTCTTTGAAGCTTTTTGCTGAAGTATGACAGCTTTTATTTCTGATACTGAATGTTCAGTTTCTAAGAGTTGCCATTGTTCAGGACTGAATTACATCAGTTTATTCGCATGTGTAGAGATGATATAAAATTGGACTGTGCTAGATGCAAAAATGATTTCACCTCAGTTCACCAAAAATCTGTTTTGCATCTACTCTGAAGAAGAATTCAGAATCTTGCACACCACTCTGGAATAGTTTATGTGGTTCTCCTAATCAGATATAACCCTACAAAGATTATTGGATTGTTTTCCAATGGGCTTTTGGATTTATCTGCAGTGTTGTATTGCCAGCTTGCAACCCCTTTGATTTTCCTGTATGGAAGGCACTGAGTATGGAAGAAGAAAGAAAACTGGGTATTTCTATAACACAACATTTTCCATTTATTAATCTGTGTGTTTTGCAGATAATATACTTTATTCTCACAGAACACAGGCTCTGTTATTGAGATTCCTCTTGTTTTAATTCAGCATCAAACAGTTTTGATATTTTATAGCATCTTAATCATACGCGCATTCTTTTCCTTCTCTGCACCAGAGAGTGAGAAACTCAACATTCTGACTGTGCTCCTCTGAAGTCTTTTTGCAAGCTATCATTATCATCTCGTGTTAGGTTTCATCTATCATAATATTATCACTCAAGCTATTTGACAGTCAGAATGCCATGATGATAATGCAGCACCTGAGAAACATTGACAGAGAGACCTGTGGCTACACCGTATTAACATCTTAGGCAGCATATGTGGAAAGCTTGAAGCAAGATAATAAATGAAGTATGACTTGGAAAGCAGTGGTTTCTCATTCTTTTTACATAATGGCATGATATGCCATTTATGAACAGAGCTGGGTTTACCCAACGGTGCCAGCAATCACACAAACACACACAGAGCACACATACAACCTTACTTTCACAATAATATATATCTAAACTCTGTTGACAAGTTACAAAGAATACACATATGATCTGGGTACAGCATACATTTGATTGTTCCTCGTATGCATGTTAAGTAGTAGGTAGGTAGGTTTATTGTTTGCAGCCAAAGGCCGTTACAATCCATACACATAGAACACATAAAACACTCTAACATACAAACATATGTACATGTATGCATGTTAAGTAATTCTCATGTTACAGTCAATGCATATACAGCTGAATGTATGATAAAAAACCCCACATTTATCTAGGTATTGGTTTCTGGTTTCATTCGTAAAATGAATGTGTGTTGGCTCTTTCTTACAAATAGATGTATGTACATGCAGGCAGGATGTGCATGCATTGACTATAATATGTGGACAGAGCTTAAGTCTAAGCAGTTAGGACGGGATCTCTAAAACCCACGTGACAACCTGTTTCTCACTGCTGGGTGTGCTCTTAAACACCCAGCCCACTGAACAGATAACAGCCTCAGTTGGGACCTGATTAACTAAATTCCCTGACTGCCTGATTGTTTTTCTTCCCCATTCAATTCCTCCAGCATTTTACAGTTTCTCATTCAGACATTTGGTATCCCTTTTGTTCATGGCATCACTGACCATGGAGAGCATTGGATATCAATCACAAAACTTGGCATTCTGAACTCTGGCCTGCTCTTTCCTTGACTGTTGAAAATCAAGGTCCAAGGTCTCACTGACATATTTTTAAAATAATGTTTTTGTTGAAATTGGTGTCTATGACTGCTGAAGGTTCTAGGGTTGCCAACCTCCAGGTGGTTCCTATAGATCTCGTAGGAGTTACAACTGATCTCCAGGCTACTCCCTGACAGGGATAGCCCAGGATAGCCCAATATCATACGATCTCAGAAGCTTTATTTTATACCCTGACTTTACAAAGGGATCCTCTGATAAGGCTTCCCGTCATAGGTGCCCCAACAGGACCACCTATTCTGTCCTTTTCTCCTTTGGTTCTTCCCCCTATTGTCTTTGATATAGGAATCTGTCTTTTTTGCTTATGTTATTCTGCTATTTTCATTCGCACCATTACATAGTCTATTATTAGTATTAATATTAATGAAAGTTAAAGCACCTTTTTAATAAACTAATCCCTGCCCTCTAAATTAAAAGTGACTATAAAACTTTTGTTAGCAATCCATCACAAACTCAAGCTTTCAATTAAAAAGTGGAGTGACTTAGGAGGATATGAGTGGACACATGTGTGTCCATAGTTCTATAGAGAACAGTGCAATCCTAAACAGAGTTACCCCTGTCTGAGACCATTGACTTCAATAGGCTTAGACTGGAGTAACTCTGCTTGGGATTGCACTGTAAATCTCATGGACCACTTTGCTGAGCAGTCTTCTTCCGTTTTGCTGCTTTGTGGTTTAGAAGCACCGTATTGGAACTGAACAGAGATTGAATCGATGCTGCTGGGTCGTTTGAGGGGAGGTGGGGTCCACGCCAGCAGCAGCTGCTTTGGTTTCACTGTAGCCTAAATACATTCATTTGCCATGTCGCCAGCCAGTGCAGTAGCACATCAAAAAGAGATTCAGTGTCATAGCAGGGTTCCCTAATGTGCTCAGGATGATAGATGGGCTGGTTGTGCACCTCACAGAATGATACTGCTTTTCAAAATGGAAAGTGGCATGTGTGACCATCAATATTTTACATTGAATTATTGGCTTCTGTCATCGGGCCAGTATTTTAGCCAACTCAAGTCACGGAAAATGGAAAATTATTTTATTCTGGTGACACCTCTGATAAAAGAGCCATCGGGAAATATTTTCCTCGTGGAACGCATTTGCTGAGAGTTTTACAGGTACGCACAAAGTGTCCAGTTTCTCAAAACCTGCATTGTGTCTGAATCTTATTTTATTTATGTATTTTCAGTCATCTTTTTTGGCTGAAAGTGGTATTAGTAACCCCAAAACAGGAATGTCAGCAGGTCTCCTAATTAAATGAGCACAGTGTCTGTGAAGTAGTCATTACAAGAGCCTTTCAAGATGGATGGCAGCTACTTCCCTAGATCAACAAAAAGAAAATCTTTGCAAGGGACAACATCCTTCAAAATGCCATATCACTCCCTTACACCTTATATCATTGCTGCAAATAAAATAGTTCCAACTTCCTTGGTTGGTGTTTTATAATATACAACTATCTGTATTTTAAAGAAATGATTTTAAGCAAGTTTTATTATCTTTGAAGCATTCTGGGTAATTAAAAGGAATTGCAGGTTGCCACTAGGGTACTTAAACCCCTTAATGGAATTTCAGCAGGCTGTGTAAAATAATTCAGCTGTAGTCCTTGATCCAGCTGCACCTGCATTTGCCCCAGTGGAAAATCCACATCTGGGACTATGCAGATGTTCACAGATTGTTGGTCACCTTTTTCAATGGCAAAAAGTCAAAGACTACAGAATTACATCCTGACCACTCTGCTCCCGTTTCTCCACCAAAGAAGTAACTGCTGCGGTCACTGGCCACTTTTCTGGAACTGTGCATCCACCATCCCGGGTCCATAATGGAGCTCTTCACCCAAGCAAGATCCATTTGCTCATGCAGTTCCTGATGTAGCTGTGGAAATATGTAGAGGCCTGTGTGTAAATGGTTAGATCGAGATGCCAAATGGAGGCCAAGGGTTTGTGTCACTAATTAGGGCTGGTTCAGATTATGTAAAGTCCTCACAGCCACCACAGACTTTGGATCATCATACCCTGGGAAGTATCAGTATGGGCATGCAAGGGCCAAATTCAGCTTGAGACCATTGGCGAGAAAGGCTTCATCCACCACCACCACCCTGCACAATTTTCCAAAATCAAACTGCCCCAGGGAACTGCTGTTTGTTCTGTTAGAAACTTATATGTAATGAGATTAATATGTAAATTTGCCAGCAGAGCAAATAGTAGCTCTCAGGTTGGGAAACAGGCACCATAGCGGGGGCACTGAAGTCATTTCTCCATGACTGGCACAGTCCTGATCTGAATCTGGCCCCTACCCACCTGAGAAGCATGGAACTCCCAGTACAGATGTGATCCAACATTCTTGTGGAAGCCATGAGGATTTTGTATCATGTGAATCAGTGCTAAGACCACCATCCAGGTGCTACCAGTTGGGAGAAGGTCTGACCTAAGAACTGGATTATCTCCGGTTCTGGATGGGGTTGTGCTCCCCCTAAAGGAGCATGTTCAGGGCTTTTTTTCAGTGGGAACGCAGTGGAATGTAGTTCCAGCATCTCTCAAAAGTAATCACGTGTCTGGTGGCCCCGCCCCCTGATCCCATTTCCTCCCTGCATGCAGCCCAAGGCGCCCAGCTCTTTCGTGACACTCTAAGCCTCAGTGGTGGTGAAACAGGAGCGGGCCCCACACCCCAGCTTGCCAGGGAGGGGCTGCCTCTACCACCACTTCCTTGAGTGTTTCTCCCCAGCCGGAGGCAGAAGGGAGCCTCCTCGCCCATGAGGGTGCACTGGGCAGGGAAGCAGCAGGCATAGCCAGTTGGCACAGGAGATTTCCTTTCCCTGGCACTGAAACTAGGCTCCTAGGAGGTGGCCGCACCCTGCACAATGATGTCACTTCCCAGAAGTGATGTCATTGCAATGTCCTGGGAGCACATGCAAAGCGTGCATGCGTGTAGTGCCAGGAGTGCCACCTGATGCCGGGAGTTGCCCTGGGTGCTGGCAACACACGCTACGCCAATGAGTTCCACCACCTCTTTTCCCAGAAAAAAGCCTGCAGGTTCATAGTTTGGGGGTGCTCCTGCACATGGGCCGCCTCTTGGATAAACAGGTGGCAGAAGTTACCATGGCTAGGGGTGTTCACCAAAAAAAATTAGAGAAATCCAGATTTGGTATTCTAGAGTCCCCCCCAAAATTGAAATTCTGGGAATACCAAACTGATTCTCTAATTCAGTTTTGCTATATTATAGAAATTCAGTTTAATTTGGCCATTAATTCCTACTCCTGAGTCCTGACCCTCCTGTAAAGACCCCCCTCAACTTTCAGAACAATTGGATTCTTTAATCCCCTGCACTTGGGCTTCCTGGGGGGCAGGGAGCGGCATGTACTGGCACCGTGGCCATTTTGTGGCTGGGCCCAACACCCTGCATCAGAATTCACAAACTCAGTTCTCACAGGCTGAAAACAGTTGGGGATGCCTGCTCCAGCCAGCCACTGCCAGTCAAAGTAGACAATACTGAGCTAGGTTAATCATTAATTTGACAATGTATAAGGAGCTTTCTACATCCATAACAATTTCTCTCAAGACAAAATATTGTAGTTTGAATGCTAGGAAAATGTAGTTTTCCTACAACAGGAACACCTCCTTAAGAGAAGTCATTTAATCCTATATTGGAAATAATTTGATCATATTGTACAATCTGAACTCACTTGGCATTTGGGGGTCTCCCTGCAATTTCTCTCTTGTTAATTTCAGATCAATCCTTCACTGGTAATACTGCCCTTGGGTTACATGCCAGTCTATGTTTGAACACAGGGCCAAGCCAGCTGCTATTCCCTTGCTTCAAAAGGTGAAAAGGTTCCCAGTCAATCAGGTTACTTTTCCACAGGGTAAGCAATTGTTAAGCACAGTGTTTCTGGATACTTCATCAATATGATTAACCTACTAGCATCATGGTTATCAAATCACAGTATGAAAAGTGATGCAGTTAAGTATAAATCTGCTTTACATTGATGAAATCTCTTCATGGGGCAGCCGGTATGTTCAGAGCTTTTTACCACAAATGTATAACAGAACCCAGGCCATTAAGAATGATCACATCAGTAAAGGAAAACATTGCTGAATAAGAAAAAAACAAAAGCTCCAAGAGATGATTCATGCTTTACTTTTGAACTCAGGTATAAAAATTACCCAAGCTTTTAAAATGTTTTTTAAAAAACATACACAGCCTCATAATTGTGAGTGCTACATGTGTATTTAAATAGCCAGGTTTGCCTGCCACTAACATGGATACAGAGAGCCGGAAAAGATCAGATTTATTGTTATGGAATTACCGACTGGTTGTAAGGAGAGTTTGTCATTTAACTGTATATGTGCCAATTCACTACTGACTGTACTGCATATATTTTTCTCCAGTACTTCTGTACCCCAGTTCCCTCTTTCCATGGCACTACTTCATCTGCTGTGGTCTGAATTCTTTTAACCTGGAATAACCACTGTTTTAAAAACTCAAGAAGATGTGTGTGCTTTCAGTGACAGATGTGCTTGAAAATACTTGTGTCTGTTAACTGCAGCCCACCATGGAGGGCAGGGATGCTCAGCCTACCATGAGTAGACCAGACCTGGTGAGAGCACTGTAGTGGAGGGCAGTGCAAACGGGCAGCCAGAGCTTGGCTCTGGCATGATGGTGGCAGAGGCATGTTTGGTCACCCCAGGAGAGTATAATTTAGGGTCATAGGATGGAACAACAAGGCCTCATGGAAGAGTAATCTACCTCAATGGTTGCAGTATTTCTGTGCAACTGAAATAGCTGATTCAGTATTGCATGGGGTCATAATGTTCCCGTGCATCCATCTTATACATCCATCTCCATGCAGAGATTTAACTTCCAGAGATCTTATGAAAGTGGACAAACTTGAAAGCAGGAAACCTGACCAATTTTGGCAAAACTCAAGTTAGGAGGGAACGAGTTGGGGGCGCATAGTGGTTGAGTAATTTGTTGGTATCGTGTAAAAAGGAAAACTATCATGTAAGAAGGAAAATTATGCAGCAGGAAGAAATTTGGATGCTTAATACTCATTATAATATTATACCAGATGAAAAAAACCCACTCTACTAGCTTTCTGCAAATGATGCATTGCTGCCACAAAACCACATCCAACTCAGGCTTAGGCTGACCTTCCCCCATCCTGAGGTAAAACTTCTCCTCTTTAAGCCTGTGAAGCTGTATACTGGGCTGGGAAGCCTCTGGTAGCGGGGTTGATGTTAAGCTTCAACTTTCCTTCTTGTCCCACCCTTAAGAGATATTAAAAATGGTTACCCAGCCAAGTCTTAGTAGGGAACAGATCAGGGGTTTGGGCTTCCCTTTAGCAGAAACTGGCACACAAGACTTGGGGAGTTTCAAAAGGTAACAGAAAGTTTATTTACAGTAGGTAAAGTCAGAAGGCAGGTAGGTAGGTGTTTGAACTGAAGAAACAGAAAGGTTTTTGTACAGGAACTTCACTGGTGTGAGGCACAAAACACTTGGAATAACACTAGGTTGCTGGCTTCATTCAGAGGTTGATACTGCTTCACAGATGTTACACTTTATATACTCAAACACAAACACATCACAACTTTCCCTCCTCTCCAGACCTTAGGGTGCTCCACTGAGACAAACCCTTCCTAGATCCGGGGCAGGCGTTATAGTTATGAGCTATAACCCTGTTCCTGGCACTGAAGGGGAGACTCCTCTCTACCCACTTCCTTGGCCCTCTATAATTCCCAGATCTCTTGAGTCTAAGTAGGAGTTAGTGCTGGTTTTCCCCACTTTTGTCCTAGGACTAAAAGTGTTTCACAAACATTATTTCCTCTCATAGAGGATTCTCTGGCTGACCCTCTCTGTTCTAAATCCAGGCTCCCTTTCACTCTCTTGTTTACTTTCTAACTCCCAACTGACAGCTTCCCCAACATTCCATCCCCAACTGCCATTTCAGGCTAGTCCCATGGGGCGGGGGGAGGGAAGAAGGAAATATGTCAATCATAGCTCACTGACTGGAAATCTCAGCATCTGAAGCTGAGTCCGTCACAGATGCAAAACCAAATTATTCAAAAAGGTGTTTGAATTGTAAGAAGGGGTCTCAATTGCTCTGCTAATGAGTTAGGGACCATAGACTTCACCACTGTGTTGCCTTACATACTATCTGTTGCTTTAAATATATGCTCCTGGGTCAGCCCTAGAATTGTGTATGTTCTGTTTCAGTATTTCTTCAACTCTGTATTGGATTCTTGTTAATGTTATGTCTTTGTAAACTTGTGTTTATTTACCCTACAGCATTGTTTATGAAATTGTCGTTGATACTGACTGTGCTGCTCTCACACTGTGTAATCCGCCTTGCCTCTCAGTGAGAAAGGTGAACCATAAATTAAATAAATAAATAAATATTCCAAAAGAATCAACTATTAATAGTTGGTTGAAAATATTATAGTGCTTCCTATTAATTTTATGCTTCATAACTGGCAACGCTGAAAGCCTGCATACCCTGCTGTGTGAACTATATAATTCCCGAAGGCACATTTACAGGGTTTAAGAAGAGGAAGAGAGGTGTTTGTTGCTTTCATTCAAAGCACCCACTGCAGACAAGAACTGTGCTAATTCTACATCAGCTTACATAACACATACAAGGAATCTAGGTTTCACATTCACACCTATACCACAAGAACATACAAAGGAAACATGCAAAACTGCTATGCCTAGTCATAACTTGTTTTTGTATATGCAGGTTACTGTACCTCTAATAGTCCACTGAGGGCACCAAACAAAGACCATTTCCATACTACCTTAAAAAAGCAGCAGGCTCCCGAAACAGTTGCGGCTTATTCGCGTGATGTTTTCTTTAAAACAGATGCGGGGCATATTTTCAGCTCATATCGTGCAAAGAAGCCGCCAGCATTCCAGGAGCCTGCCGCTATTTTAAGGCAGTGTGGAAACAGCCAAAGAGGACAAAAGTATCCCAGATAGGCATGTATTATTAACATTAAGTTAACATTAAGTTCTGAAAAGGTCCTTCAATAATCAAATGCATCTGAGTCTCTGACAGTGCTATCATAAGAAGAGTTAGATTATTCTAAGCCCATTGATTTCAATTTAGTTATAAGGATATCACTCTATTTAGGGTGGTATTGTTTATTTACTTATTTAGGAAAAAAAAATATGGTACCTTTCAGGACTAGTGTCCAAGGCTAATTGCAAGTCCACCATACCATTGAAATCTCCAACCAATATCATCTGATGTATTGTCGAAGGCTTTCACGGCCGGAGAACGATGGTTGTTGTGGGTTTTCCGAGCTGTATTGCCGTGGTCTTGGCATTGTAGTTCCTGACGTTTCGCCAGCAGCTGTGGCTGGCATCTTCAGAGGTGTAGCACCAAAAGACAGAGATCTCTCAGTCTTTGAGAGATCTCTGAGAGATCTCTGTCTTTTGGTGCTACACCTCTGAAGATGCCAGCCACAGCTGCTGGCGAAACGTCAGGAACTACAATGCCAAGACCACGGCAATACAGCCCGGAAAACCCACAACAACCACAATATCATCTGATCAAATACATCCTGATCTAATTTATTCAATAAATCTTTTTTTTTTAAAAATGGTCTTTTGCTCCATTTGGCGCATAGAGAGCTATTACCAATATTTTTTTCGCATTTATATTTATTTCCACGGCCACATATCTTCCATCTTGATCCTGAAAAACTAATTTTGATTCTACAGCCTCCTTTACATAAATCACTACTCCTTTCTTCTTTTGTTTAGACGCTGATATATATTCTTTCCCCAATTGTTTTTTAAATATTTTATATCTTTATCTTTAATATGTGTCTCTTGTAGACATACTATATTACAATTTTGCATCTTTAGCCAATGAAAAATTGTCTCTCTCTTTTGAGGCGAGTTTAGTCCATTCACATTCCACGATATTAATTTGTACTCCATATTTTACATTTTTAATAGTCCAGGAAAGTCCTCTGCATTTTCCTGTAAAATTTTTTCCATTTGCTCCTTTGCTTTGATGATAATTCTCAAGGCTTTGTAATAAAAGCTTAGACCTTCTGGAATTTCCCATCTATATTGGATGTCTTTGTCTCTTAGTTTCTAGGTCAATTCCCTATATTTTTTCCGCTCTTGGAGAATCCATTTTGGGACTTCTTTCATGATCTTAATTCTACTCCCCTCCTTTATTAAAGGTTTTTCAAAATGCCTCTTAAGTATCTCTTCCTGCATTCTCTTTGTCACTAATTGCACAATAATATCTCTTGGTAGCTTTCTCTGTTGTGCAAAAGCCGAGTTGATTCTGTACGCCAAATCCATATTTGCTGTTATTTCATCCTTCTCTTTCCCTAAAAATTCTGCCAATATCTCTGTCATCTGTTCTTGTGTGGTTTGAGTCTCAGATTCCTGAATGCCACGAAATCTTAACTGCTTTTCCGTCGCCTTACACTCCATCATTGCCACTCTTGTCTGAATCACTTGATTTTCATGTTTCATTTCTGCTTTTATGTCATTTGTCTTTTGTTCCACCTGCTCCACTTTTTTAGTTGTCACTTGCAAATCTTCCTTTACTCCCTCTATCTTTTTTGCCAGTGCAGTTACATCGGCTTGAATAACATCTGTCATCTCTTTAAAACCCTTTGCCAACATTTCTTGCATCTTCTGTAACAACTCTTTGTGATTCTCTGCCACTGTTTTTTCCAGTCCTTCGATCACAGCATCCACCGAAATTTGCCATTCCTTATCTGCTCCTTTTTTCCTGGCCATCGTGGGGCTCGGTTTCGAGCCTCCCCACGTGTCTGCTCTTTTCCTCAAATCCGTGTTGAATCATTTAAACCTTGCCTTTTTTAAAAATTTCTTAAAGAAAAGGGGGGGAAGCCTTTTTAAAATCTAAAATGTCGGGCGTTTTTTCTCTATGGTACCATTGCAACGTCTCCATGATATCTGGTTTAACTTTGTACCTTACTTAAGATGGCGCACTTCCTGTTCCTGTTACCTTCATTGCCTCCCAGTGGTATACTTATTTTGCTTCCTTTTTCTGTCAATCCTCTTCCCTTTCGCTTTGCTGTCCTTGCTAGGAATCCAGTTGTCTGCTCTACTGTTAACTTCCCATCTTGCAATGTTTCTCCAGTCCCCCCTCTGCTTTCTCACGCTGGTTATCTCAGTTCTAACCGCAGTAAGTATAAACAATATTTCTTTTCAAATTTTTAGTCCTTATTTACTTCCCCAGAGTCTTCAATTTTACTCTGCTTCTATTACTAAATGTCTCTTCTTTTATATTCTGTCCATTATTTTATTTTCCCTTGGTCTTTTTACTGCTGTTCCGTTTTTAAAAGTCTGATAACAATCTTTACCTTTGCCGATTCTGTGGGTTGTCTGTGTTGTTTCCTTTGCTTATTCTTTGGTAAAAGCTGTTGCTGAAGCTTGGTTCTGATGATCTTATGCCAATTTAATGACTCCTGAGGCACTGCAGAGATAGAAGCTCGCCCTTCTCCGAGGGGACCTCAAGGTGGTGGTGGGAGTCCTTGATTCAGAACCCCCTCCCTCACCGAGATCACACACTCTCGGGGGTGCGTAGCGTTCAAGCCCAACTTCTCCCTGAAGTTGGGGTGGAAACGGGCGTTGGAGCACCTCGCTTTCCAAGAAAAACAGTGTCTCGGACAGCCCAAGTCTTAGGCTGCTTCAGACCGCCATGAATCCAAACCGGAAGAAATCAAAAACAACCATTAAAAAATCAGGGAAGCTACCAAAAACCTTTTTTGAACTAGTTCAACAAGAACATTTGGAAGACATATGGAGAAAAGAAAATCTGAAAAGTACTGCATTTACATACTACTCTGCAAGGCACTTATCATTTTCACGTATTGATATGATTTGGGCAACAAAAGATTTGACTCTATGGACAAAAAAAGTGGAAATTTTACTGAAAGTGAGCACAGACCACAATCCAATGTTATGGAAATGGACAATGGGTCGAAGAAAATTTAGATGGAGAATAAGTGAGGATTTATTACAAAATCAGGAAAATTTGAAGTATTTGAAAGAAGAAACTAAGCAATTTTTTGTAACAAATAACAACAATGAAGTCTCAACACAGATGGTATGGGATACCTATAAGGCTGTAATGAGAGGAAATTTAACCTTACTTAACAGTAAGGATAAGAAAAGAAAGCAGGAGAAATGGCAAGAAATTCAAGAAAAAATATATAATATATATAAAAAATATATAAAATATATAAAAAATATATTAAAAAATATATAAAAAAGAACAACAATTGAAGAAAAGACGAGGAAAAAAGTTGATTATACAGGAAATTAAAATATTGCAGGATCAAATAACAGCTATTAGTAATAAAGAGCTAGAATGGAAGTTAAAGACATTAAAGCAGAAGTCATTTGATGGAGCAAATAAACCAGGAAAGTATTTAGCCTGGCAACTGAAAAAAAGGAAGGAAATGAACATTATTAGTACAATAATGGAGGAAGGTAAAGAATTGAAAGATCATCAACTAATTAAGCGTGCGTTCTTTAAATACTATGCTAAATTATTTCAAAAGAAATCTGTGAATGTACAAGAGACAAATGGGTATTTAAGGAATGCCCACTTACCAAAGCTACCAGAAACAGAGACTGAATGCTCCAATAACAGAAGAAGTAGTCATACAGGCAATTGAAGCGGCTAAGATTGGGAAAGCACCAGGACCTGATGGGATCACAGCTAAATTTTATAAAGTAATGAAGGAGGACCTACTACCAATTTTAAAAAATGTAATGAACGATATGCTTCAAAGAAAGGGTCTCCTAGATACATGGAATGAAGCTAGTATTGCACTGATCCCAAAAGAAAGCCAAGATTTGACAGAGCTGAAAAATTATAGACCTATATCGCTTATAAACAATGACTACAAAATAATGGCAAGAATACTGGCGGATAGGCTCAAAATATGGTTAATGGACTTTATAGATGAAGATCAGGCCGGATTTTTACCAAACAGGCAGTTAAAAGACAATTTGAGAGTAGTGATAAATGCTATTGAATATTATGATAAGCGACCTGATAAGGAAGTTGGCCTTTTCTTTGCGGATGCAGAGAAGGCCTTTGACAATTTGAACTGGGATTTTATGTTCGCAACTATGGAGAAGATGGATCTAGGTAATGAATTTATACAAGCAGTGAAAACAATTTATAACTTACAAAGGGCAACAATATGTGTTAATGACGACCTGACAGAGAAGTTGGAAATAAGGAAAGAAACCAGACAAGGATGTCCACTATCGCCGCTTTTGTTTGTGATGGTCTTAGAAGTATTATTGAGGAGGATTAGAGAAGATGATAGTATAAAAGGAATAAAAATAAAAGGATCCTCCTACAAATTGAGAGCATTTGCAGACGATGTGTTGTTTATAGTGGAAGACCCTCTACAAACCTTGCCAAGACTGCTGGGCAAAATAAAGGAGTTTGGAGATTTGGCGGGTTTCTACATAAACAAAAAGAAGTCAAAAATAATAACTAAAAATATGACTAAGAAGAAACAACAAGAATTAAGTGAATTAACAAACTGTGAAGTGGTACACAGAACTAAATATTTGGGGATAGAGCTGACAGCTAAAAATATAGACTTGTTTAAGAATAACTATGAAAAGCTCTGGACTCAAATTGAAAGAGACTGAATGCTCCAATAACAGAATAAATTAAATTTGTCGTGGTTAGGTCGAATTGCCACAATTAAAATGAATGTACTGCCCAGAGTGATGTTTTTAATGCAAACAATTCCAATTGTGAAAGATAAGAAACAATTTGAAAAATGGCAAAGGAAGATATCAGAATTTGTCTGGGCAGGAAAGAAACCAAGAGTCAAGATGAAAGTTCTTTGTGACGCTAAGGAAAGAGGAGGAATGCAGTTACCTGAAACGATATATTTGGTGTGGCTAAAAGAATGGGTGTCTTTGACCAATCATAAGTTATTAACATTGGAAGGACATAATAAACTATTTGGATGGCACGCATATATGTGGTACGGGAAGCATAATATGGATGCAATGTTCCAGCACCACTACCTGAGAAGAAATCTACTGTCAACCTGGCTCAAGTACAAGAAATTTATAGAGCTAAAGAAACCATTTTGGATTGTTCCAGCTGAAGTAATCAACCCAAATATGGAATATCAGGGAAAAGAATGGCTAACCCTCAAAGAATTAACAGTATTAGAAAATGATGGGTTGAGACTTAAGCGAAATGAGGAGTTGCCATTTAAATATGGTTGGTTACAATATAGACAAATTAAAGATTTATTTGATTCAGAACATAGAAAGAATGGTTTTAGAATCAAAAATTCAGAACTATTATTGGGGGATAATAGTAAAGCAATATCTAAAATGTATAAGTTGTTATTGAAGTGGTTTACAGAAGAGGAAACAGTCAAGGTGCAAATGGTAAAGTGGGCCATAAATTGTAATAAGGAAATAGCGATGGAAGCATGGGAACAACTATGGAAAAATACATTAAAAATATCAACTTGTACCAGTATTAAAGAGAACAGTTATAAAATGCTGTATAGATGGTACTTAACACCGAAAAAATTAGCCATAGCTAACAAACAGTTATTGAATAATTGTTGGAAATGTAAGGAGCATGAAGGTTCTCTATTTCATATGTGGTGGACTTGCCAAAAGGCTAGAGACTTCTGGTCTAGAATATGTGGTGAAATGTCTTTGATATTACAATATAATGTTGCTAAAAATCCAAAAATGTTATTACTATATTTACATTTAGAAGATGTTAATAGAAATGATAAGATATTGTTGTATTATATGATAGTAGCAGCAAGAATTTTATATGCTCAATATGGGAAAAAAGAAGAAGTACCGAATATTGAAGAATGGACAAGGAAGCTGTTGTACATGGCCGAAATGGACAAATTAACTAGAAATCTGAAAGAGCAAGATCCAGAAATTTTTCTGGGAGACTGAAAGAAGTTTAAGAAATATTTGGAAAAGAAAAGCAATGTTAAAGGACAATTGTGGTCTTTGGAGGGATTTTAAATTTTATTAAGTAAGATTTTAATGAAGGGAATATATATAAGATCTCTACCATGGGTAACATAATATAATTGTATTATAGTGAAATAATAATCTCTATGAATAAACGGGGGGTTCGAGTGTTGTTGGAAGTCAATAGAGAAAAGGGGGGAGGGGTTATATATTTAGAAAGGTTTAATTTGGATAAGTTGTATGTATTAACCAACTATTTTATATCACCTCATCCAATAAAATCTATTTAATAATTAAAAAGGACTAGTGTCCAAGGCAAGTAAAAATCTCATAAATCATAAAATCATCATAACTTAACAATATCAAAAATAAAACATTATAAATAAGCCATTATAAACAAGCCAACATGGTGTAATGGTTAGGTGTTGGAATAGGAGCTGGAAGACCCAGGTGTGAATCTTCATTCTTCTATGGAAGCTTGCTGGGTGACCTTGGGCAAGTCACGCAGTTTCAGCCTAACCTACCTCACAAGGCTGTTACGAAGATAAAATGGAGGAGAGGATAATGACTTAAGCCACTTTGGGTGCTCATTGGGAGAAAGGTGAGGTATAACTGAATAAATAAATAAACCAAGGGCACAATAAAAAATAAATAAACCAAGGCACAATAAAAATTTAAAGATATCCATAAACAGGCCTCAGACCAAAAGCAGACCATAAAACAGCTAATATATATATTTTTAAACCTCTAGTTAAAAGGCAGGGTAAAAAGACATATTTTGACCTCGTACCTAAAAGACAGTTTATTACATACCAGGTAGGACTCAAGGTGCAGGAAACTCCAAAAGTGAAATGCCATCACAGAAAATGCCTTGTCTCTAGCCAGTAATACTCCACTACACAAGGGCCTATTAAAAAGTTCACAGTTCTCATTAATTCACTTTGCCCCACATCATGGATCCCATAAGCATTTATACATCTAGTTAACCTCCTCACTTTGTTCTGTGTTTCCTCTCCCATAGTGGAATCCCCATGATCTATACCACGTTTATGGTGCTGCAGATGAAGGGCCAAGCAGTTTCTCTTAGTAACTTCACGCCCTTGTCTTACCATTAAGCAGGCAACCACTCTGGAAACCTTATAAAATACCCACTATATTGACATGATTTCCTCACACTCAAGCATTGTGACACATTTTCTTTCTATGCCAAGTTTGATGATGCTTGCAAGAATTGTTTAATGCTACCTATGTGAAATTAACAAAATACAATACATAGGCCATTTTCACACACCTGTAACCCTCCAAAAATCGCGCAAAACTCACGGCACGATGGCATCTTCATAGCGCAATTTCCCATCATGATCCTATTCAGTGGCTTCATCGTGCCATTAAACGGGATCATGACAGGAAATCGCACTATGAAAACGGCCATTATTTGGCACATATATACCCTTTGTGGAATCAAAAATGCAAGAGGGAAAATCAAATTCCTGAAATTATATCTTTTAGAAATTCAATTAATGCCATTACATGTTTTAAAATGAAAGATTAGCTGACCTCAAAGTATCGTACATTGAAGGAAACAAACAGAAATGTCTGAAAGAAAAAAGAGAGCCTCCGGCTAGTAAAACAGACAAATTATTCTTGTGGCCATAGGAGAAGTAATAAGCTAGGTGCTTAGCGGCTCTGATTCAGAGTAGAATTATTTTTCCATCGGGGCACAGGATCTCCCACCCCAAGCTCCTGTTGCCCACCAACACTCAGCTGGGCAGCATGTGGTATAGCCTGGTGACATGTGTGTGTGTGATCAGCATCCCTAGCATGATGACATTGCTTCGTGACCTGGAAGTGATGTCATTGAACCAGGGATCCTGATCATGCACTCCGGAAGTCCTTAAGTCCTCATCCTCTCTATGCTGCTCGTTCTCATACCATACCCGGCAACCTTAGTTCAGAAGCAGCAACAGCAAAGGTTCCAGGAGAGACCGGAACCCACTAGAAGACGTATAGGGGAAGGGACAAGATTAGAAGCTCATAGCTAGTTTTCAGAGCTCAAGGAAATGATGAGAAAGAGGTGAAGGAAACCCTGGCTGTATCCACACGTCCCGGCATTGTGCTAAACTTTCGCTAAACTTCCGGAAGTATAGCGTCTTTCTAGCGCACTTTCTGACTTGTGGTGTGATGAGTCAGAAATCATGCTAGAAAGACTCTATACTTCCGGAAGTTTAGAGCAAACTTCCGGAAGTTTAGCGCAATGCTGGGAACACTTCAGGACGTGTGGATTCAGCCCCTATTGGGTTACAACAGGCCACTGGGCCCTCAGAATGATAAGGCTGATATATTCAGAGTGGGAAGTTGGAATACCACCTTACTATTTCATGTGAAGTACCTAAATACTGCAATTTGATATTTTATTTTAATTATGTTGCTTGACCTTGTGATCTTGTTTATAATCCATGATTATATAGTTTATATACATAAATGAAGCAGAAACAAAACCAGACCAACTTCATAATCTCCTGAAGAGAACCTGAAGAAGGAAGAACATATATTTAATTTATATCTTCCCCAGTCTTCAAATGAACTTATTCAAAAGGAAAGATGGCACAGGAAGTTTATTCCTTTCAACAGCAAGGGGGAAAACAGAAAAGCACATACTATCTTGAAAAAAGTTCTGTTTTATTCATTATTTCAATTGCACTGAACAATTAATTCACTTAGTTGTGGGACATAATAGGAAGGTGAAGATTAATCAGAATTTTTATGCTACATTCCTCATGTTATCTTGTTAATCCAATGAATGACTGTTGGACTTACTGTAATGATTTGATTTTTGATATATTAGCACGATAGCAAACCTAATAAGATCTAAGTACTAAATTGTATAACCCGTTTAAGCTGCTCTCTATTGAATCAATTAACCTCATTATACTTTGTGTTAATGTGCCAATAAAAATGATTGACTAATAAGATCATATACTAGTAAGCCAACAGAATGACAGGCCAATATGTATAATAGCCTAGGTACATAAACTGCTGGAATGTCTTCCAATATCTATCATGATTTTAAAACCTCGGAAATATAAGGCTCTATGTGGGCCATGGCTATTGATGTTTTTTGCCAAAGAATTATCTTTAATTGGAATTGCACCTATAATTGAAGGCTGAATTTGGCCACCAAGAGAAGAACAAAATTACAATCAAGGAAACTTTAGTTAAAGGGCCATTTATGCAGATGGTATATTATCTTCAGTAAGAGACATGGTTTCTAACTCTGGTTTGATAATTTCTGGAGATTAGGGAGTGTTGTCTGGGGAAGGCAGAGTTTGGGGAGGGGAGGCAGCTCAGCAGGGATGTTATGCCTTAGAGTCCATCATCCAAAACCACCATTTTCTCCAGGAGAACGGATTTCTGTGGTCTGGAAATCAATTGCAATTCCAGAACTCCAGGTCTCTCCTGAAGGTTGGCAACCATAATAACAGACCTCAAGGGGCAGAGGCAGATAGCTTTTATAGAGGCTTGCTGTTTGCCTGCCCACAGCAGGTAAAACCCTGCTCAAAGCCCCTATCCCCACCATTGAGAAATTTAGGAGCAGGATAAAAAATGGCTAGAATTTCCCATTGGAGAAAATTCCTAGAGCCTCACTTGTAAGTGAGGTCATATCCTCCCCAAATTCTACCCTCCCCAGGCACTGCCCTCAAAATCTCCCTGAATTTTTCTGAGGCAATGTTGACAAGCTTACGTTCATACATGGGTAGGTCAATCCAGACTATTCATACTGCAGGCCTATCATTGTTTCATACATATGTTCTCTTCACATGAAAAGGCTTTTGAGGCATCAACTTACATATTTCATGGTTATTCAGTAGACTAGAACTTACTGAAAAGCTAAGGCCTAGTCAGTCCAAATACTAACCCTAAGGCTGCCAACCTCCAAGACGAGTCTGGTATTCTCACAGAATTATAACTGACTTCTGGACTACAGAGGCCAGTTCCCCTGGAGGAAATGGCAGCTTCAGAGGGTGGACTCTATGATATCACATCCACAATGAACTCCCTCCCTTCCCCAAATTCTGATCTCCCCAGACTCTACCTCCAGGAATTTCTGAAGTCAGAGTTGGCAACCCTAAGAAAGTCACATGAACTGGATTTAAAAGTCCTGCTTCTGATATAAGAAAAACATGTAGAAGACTATCTGTGTCAGGGCCAGGAAATCAGGACAGACAACAAAAGAGCAAACCATCAGGATTTAGAACAGATCATAAAGTTGGGATTAGGCTAATTGTAAGAAAACTGAAACTCAAGTAAGAGGAAACAAACATAAAAGGCAAGTTCAAAGGCAAGTTCAAGGATGCTGAACACCAAAGGAAGAATTATGGTGTTTCAGTTGTTGACTGACCAACAAGTTAGCTGCTTAGTTGGCAACTTGAAGATTCAAAGTAACTCAAAGCAGTTTATAACAGCAACAATGTAATCAAAATACAATACAAAAAGACAAGTATATAAATAAACAATAAGCAGCTTATCTTAGTGTGGCTTGGAGTCCAGTGGGTCAGCTCGCCCAAGGCCATGGATCATGAAGCATATGCTAAGAGTTAAGAGCCCTTTGGTTCTTGCTCTTGTCTTCATGCCTCTCACCACACCCAGTCTTTATACCTACAGACAGAAAACAGGGAAGGCAAGCCAAAGCACAGAGTTAATAGTGCAACTGACAGTAGCATTCCTCTCAACCAGTGTTTCCTGTTAAAGGGGCTGATTGGATGGCCAAGGAACCAAGAAAAGCAGAGCAGATAAAATACCAGAAAAGCTTAACTGAAAGGAATGAGGACAGAGTTTCTAGCACTGTTGCTGTTCTGCATTGTTCTCCTCTGTATCCATAGATCCTCATATCAGCTAGAGTTACCATCTTTTAGCCTGGTCCTTTTTCTATGTATTCAAAAACACCCTGGAACAAGGACATGAAACAACTGAAGCTTTTTCTGAGCTAAAGAAAAATGGCAAAAGAAACCTTCATCTGCAAAAATTTCCTTAGATCAGGTGCCTGTTAAAGGTACAAGAATGTGGCCAAGAACAAGATAAAAGATGCCCACACTAAAATCAACCCATAAATGGACTAGAAGGAGGGTGTGACATGAGTGCATGCCCATGCATCAAAACTATGACAACATTCGGATTAAATTATTCTTTCTCTATTCTAGTTTATTCTATTCTGTTTCTGTTCTATTCTAGATTATTCTATTCTGTTTCTATTCTAGAAACATCTATAATTCAGATTAGTCATGAACAGTCTGACAAGGCAAAACTTCTCCTGACAGTTCCTGTCTGAGAGTATTTTAAACTAGACATATCAGTGGTTGAACCTGGAACCTTCTGCATGAAAATCGTACTCTGAGACACAGCCCTGTACATGATCTATTGAAATGAAAGGGAGCTCAACTCTGCTGTTTTGCAACATTTGTTGTAAAGTGACTTGTGTCAGAGAATTCTGCCATTAATTTCTTTATCAGTCACAAGAGATAAGGCATAATTTGATATTTGAATTCTCTCTGAGGTTTATCAAGCAGATATTAGGAAAATATGGCCCATTTTGAAGAAGATATATAATGTGAAGATATATTTAATGTGTCACACATATTGCATAATTATTGGTTGTACTATAAACTCAGAGAGAGAGAACATGAGACTAATATTTACTATGTTTATAAACCATGGGTAAATGTCATATTTTATAGTTTGGAGTCTATATAATTGTGCAAAGGATTCCATGGAGATGTTATTTTTTATTAATGGACATTTTATTAATGAAAAACCTAACCTGCCACCCTCTGGTAATTCTTGCTCTGAACTTGGCCAGAGAAATATCAGCTTAGCTCTAAAATGAACAGTCCTTTGGTTCCTTGAAGCTACTTTCACTGAGCGTCTGCTTGTACTTTGGTTGAAAGCTAGTGTGTAACTTAGTGAAACACAGGTTCTGAAACTGCTGCTATGCATACAGAGAAGCTGTACCTCTTCCTTTGGCATTCTGGCCCTGCTACCTGCTCTTTGCTGGTTCTTGAAGAACCAAATCCTCAGAACAGGTAAGCCACGAAACCCCACTGAGAATCCCTTGACCCAGTGGCTGGTTTCTAAACTGGGGGGGGGGAGGCAGAACCTCCTAGTTCTCCTGTCCTCAAGCTTAAAAAAAAAATTTACACAGTCAAAAAGAGTCCAGTAGCACCTTTAAGACTAACCAACTTTACTGTAGCATAAGCTTTTGAGAATCACAGTTCTCTTCATCAGAGATTCTCGAAAGCTTATGCTACAATAAAGTTGGTTAGTCTTAAAAGTGCTACTGGACTCTTTTTGATTTTGCTACTACAGACTAACACAGCTAACTCCTCTGCATCTATTTACACAGTCTTTCTGAAAAATCTGCTAACCAACAGTTTAAAATTATCAAAGGCTTTCACGGCCGGAAAATGATGGTTGTTGTGGGTTTTCCGGGCTGTATTGCCGTGGTCTTGGCATTGTAGTTCCTGACGTTTCGCCAGCAGCTGTGGCTGGCATCTTCAGAGGTGTAGCACCAAAAGACAGAGATCTCTCAGTGTCACAGTGTGGAAAAGATGTTGGCAGGTCATTTGTATCAATGACCTGCCAACATCTTTTCCACACTGTGACACTGAGAGGTCTCTGTCTTTTGGTGCTACACCTCTGAAGATGCCAGCCACAGCTGCTGGCGAAACGTCAGGAACTACAATGCCAAGACCACGGCAATACAGCCCGGAAAACCCACAACAACCAGTTTAAAATTAATGCAGTGTGAGAAACTCAAAGTCCTATCTTTCAAGTACATTCTTTTTAATATTCAATGCACTAGTTCCATTTTTCCCACACTGCTATAGTTACATTAATCTATTAGCATCTAGTAACAGGAATCCGACTTTTGGTTTGATTTTGACAGTACAAAAGTGCATTATGTTGTGAACAGTTAAAGATCTAAATACATAAAATATAACTTCTAAATACTTCTGTTCTGCAGAAAAGGATACTAATAAAGCTTTAAAATGTTGAGGGGGGATGATGTTTCAACCATCTTTTTCTTTAGAGTGAGTACCTTAAGAACAGTAGTCCTGTATCCAGTACACAGACAGTGCAATTCTAAAGTAAATTCCACAGAGTTCAATGGGTCTTACACTCTAGTAAGTGTCTTACAACACAATCCTAGGCAGAGTTACTCCAGTCTAAGACCATTGAAATCAAACAGCTTAGACTGGAGTAACTCTGTTTAGGATTGCACTGTTTATAGTGGTAGGTACCATCCTTTGGAGGAGGCAGCTATGCTGATGTGTGCACTTCATTGGAAAAAATATGATATGATAGATGTATTCACTAAACATGGAACTGCTCTGTAACAGTCATCTAACATACTATTTTGTGATTTTTGTACTATCAACATATCATCCTTTGCATACACAAAGGTCCCATTATGTTACATGGTCCTTACTTACAGGTAAATGTGCATTGAATTCACCCCAAATCATTTTATCATCAGTACTAATACTTTAATATTTTAGGACTGGATTAAGAAATCCAGCTCCCCAAATTTTCAGTTCCGTTGTGATGATTATAAGGCCTACAGTGGTTTTGCATTGATTTATTATAAATTTGTTGATTGCGGTTTTTATGTTAAAATTCTTTGTGGTTTTTAAAAATGGCTTTGAACAGAATATTTTTCCGGCGTAGTCACGTGGAGATTACTGCTAGGTCAATATTATTTCCATAATTTACTTAGCTATGTTGAGCATGTGAGAAACAGTGATATTCTGTTCCAGAGATCAGTGGTCATAATAACTAGCCATCTACTAGCACTTTTTTTCTTCTTTACTTTCTAACCTTAATTTGGATCATAGTTTAAGTGCTGAAAATATTAACTGTTCAGAAGTCATTAAATGCCTCCTGGAAAGTCATTTAAGGCATAAGAATCACAATGCCTCATCAGCAAAATTAGTATTTATGAAATTAGTGATGGAGCATAACTATCGTCCTGATTGCCTAGCACTCAAAATGTTGGGGGAGGTAACTGAGATCTTGCTCATTTTCCCTCCCACTGCTAAAGCACTGTATTTAATTGACTTACAATTTTTTCCCTAATATATTTCTTTATGAAACCTGCCTTGAGCAATGGATACATGATTGTTCACTGAGGGCTGTGCCTCATTTGTTCCTGTAGATTGTGCCTAATTAACGCTAACTTGTCTGTACATAAAAAGTACAATAGGCTGTCCTTTCCAATTTAATTCCGACAGTTTAATCGAATCTGTATTCTTTCAAAAATAATTAGATCATTTACACTTCATTAACATGTAATGTAATGTTGAGGCATTCATCATAATGATTTCTTATTTTTCTTCTGCAATATTATCTCCTCTAATGAAACTGTTAACACCATGCATGTCTTAATTAGCTTTATCATATCACTGACAATTTCAGGGTGAGACACATTTTTACAAAAGAAATTGAATTAGTTCAACAGATATTTTAAACTCAATTTGTTTCTTTAAACCCAAAATAAAAGAATTCAAAGCAGATCTACCTTCATACTCTGCCTGGTAATTTTATGTCCTCTCCATCCTAACATTCTCCATTTCTTGGCAGATAGTTTCTTATTGCAATTCAATATGAAACAAAGTTATGTCTGTCTACTCAGCATATAAGGGAGGACCTCATTTATCCAAATAATTCAGAAAAGGACAGCCAAACATAGGGATAATCAAAGGTCCAGATAACTGGAATCACCATCTGCTTACACCTGTAAGGAGCTTTATGGAAGGATCAACAGCAAATTTGGACAAACGGAAGCTAAGAACGTTCAATGATTAGATAATGAGGCCTCCACTGGATTAAATTAGGACATTTAAGTTTTATTGACTACAATCTGATCAACCCATATTTTAATTTCTAGAGAAAAGTGACATAAATTGGATGCCGGAATTGAAATATTCAAATATATAGGAGAAGACTGTTTAGTCTTGGACATAATTGAACAGTGAAGTCTGAGATGAAGCCCTACATAAATACATGCCCTTGCTGATCAGAAATCAGAACTATTTCCAAACAGTGCCATTTTGGGATCACTAACAGGTATACATTTTGGAAACTGGAGTACTCTGTCTGTCAAGTCCAAATGTGACAGTGATATGACTAGTTGGCCTGGGAAAATCAGGGTGGGTATTTGTGAGTAGTTGCCTGGTAAGTCTGGGGGCAAGACAAATCATTTAATGTTAAATTACAATCTATTACCACTTAACTATTCTCCCATCCTTTCTGAATTTTCACTTCAGAAAATTATCTTCTGGAGCTCCCACATGTGAAAAGGATGCTCTTTAGAACAGTGGACATAGCCCATAGGAAGGAAACTACATACTTATAAAATGATGAATTTGATGAATAAACATAATGCATAACAAAAAAAGTTACAGATAGATCACGAACAACACACGTTATGTTAGCAATAAAGTATTCAAAAATCAAAGAATGACTTAAGAAAAATGCATATTTTCACTTTAGGAGTGTTACTTTTAAACCTCCTAATTGTATTCATTTCTCTTTATTTATGTACTGTCAAAGGTTGTTGTGTAAAGACTGCTGGAGCATTGCTGATAAAATTGATGATGACAGTCCCGGTGGTCTCATCAGCTATTTTAAAGAAAGGAATACTGATCACTTTTAATAAATTTTAATATGCCTTTCCAAAATGCATAGGCCAAGTATAGATCAAAAATTAAATACTGACCCCTTCACATAAACCAACAATAGATTCTAATTTTCTTGCAGCCTATTTTACATTCTAAGAAATTAAGAATGTGCTGAAGTCTGTAATGATATATTGATAAAAAAATCCTTATTCTATCTTTTGGAAGAGAGAAGAAAGAAGGTATTTTTAATGCTTTGTATTAGCATGAAATAAACATATAGAGAATGGAAGTGTCCATTTCTTAAGGGATATTGAAGGACACTTCACATTACCCAGATTGCTACATAGAAGACATTCCTCTGTAGGAATATAAAACCTGTCAGAAGATCATTATGTGTGATTAGCCAACATGCATGAAATTTTATATACATGAAGAAATTGTTCTGCGAATTGTGTTCTAGGGAGGTTCAGAGAGTTTTCAGGGGAATGGAAAGCACCCAAGTAGCCTATTTCATTGTGTGCCTCAATTGAGTCAAGATAGGAGACCACACAGTGGTGTAGCATGGGTTTGGAGTGCCCAGGGCAATTCCTGGGCTCCACATGCATGCGCGCAAAGAGCGTGAATGTTCCTGGGACTGCACGATGGCCTCACTGGAAGCGATGTCATCGTGCAGTGTGTGGGAGTGCTGCAATTCGGGCCACTCGCCTCTTCGCCCCCATCAGGCAGCCCTCCACAGCAGCCGCCTGTGCTGCCACTGCCTGCTTGGCATACTACTCAACTACAAGACGGCCAGCTCAGCACCCAGCGAGCTGGCTGCTCCGTCAGCGCAGCAGGAGGCCAGGGCACCGCAGGTGGCCTCCCGTGGAGTGCAGGCTGTCCTTGGTGCAGTGCCTCGCAGCACCCCCCCCCCCCCAAATTATGCACCCAGGGCAACCGCCCCAGTCCCCACCACCACACTATGCTACTGAGACCACATAACAATCCCGGCCTCACTTCCATTCAATACTGCTGTACCAAAGGTTATCTGCTCCACTTGATTCTGAAAATGACTCAGCACAAAGGAGGCCAGGTACCACCAGAAACACAGTATGCAAGCCAACAGACATTCTGAGGAGGAAGGCAATACATGTCTGTGACTGGAAATGTAGACCTTGGCATCTTTGTCAACTGAATCAAAGCAGTATGGCTAGAGGAAATGGAGAAGGTAACCTGCCATCATGGAAGGATTGAAAGGGAAAAAATATGGATGTGGCCATTGTACTCATACTGAGGAAGAAAGTGCAGCCACAATTGGTGAATATCTCCAGATAGAAGGCAGGTACTTGTGATTTACTGAGAGCTAAATGAGTTGGAGAGGTCTTTGATTCTAGATGAGTAGTGGCTCCTGTTTACTCAAGCTATTCTGTTTCTTGTGTTTCAAAAAGACAAACAGTTTGCTTGTATACCCTGGAGCACACCACTGTAGATTAGCAGGGATTCAGAAACATCTGTACTTCCCTTGTTCTACAAACAATGTTATTGCTTGGATCAGGAGTCTCCAGTTTTTTTGAGCCTGTGAGCACCTTTGGAATGCTGAGAGGGAGTAGTGAGCACGACACCAAAACAGCTGTCACAAGAGGTAGAACCAACCCAATACCTCCCTCCTTGTTTTACAAAAGAATTGCATGACAACCATACTAAATACATGAAGCTGCCTTATTCTCAGATAATAGAATAACAGATGACAGAAAAACCAAACTGAAATACACAGAAGTCACTAGTTTGGCTCATTAAAGCAGCTTCCAGAATGCTGAATCAAATCCAGGAAACTAAATTGTAATGAGTCCCTCCCACTGAAAAGTTTGTATTTCATTTCATCACTTCCAGCAGCAGGCAAGCACTGGGCTTGCCTTGTAGGTTAGCAGCTTGTTTTGCTAAAATGCATTCACCAATCAGATCCTAAGGGGAGAATGACCTTATGTTATTAATTAACTCTGTTGGTGGGAAAGGAGAATGAGACCAATGTGCATGAGTGCATCTCGCCACCTACCCACCCACCCTGTAGCTACCTGGGAAATGGCATTTTCTCCTTCCCTGCCAATCAGGTCCTCACAAAGGGAGATCCCCTCCCTTCCCATCAGCTTTGGAAATGTTTAGAAGGAGGAATGTGCAGACTTCAATCATAGGCTGCAATTCAAAAGACACTGCCCTGGAAGTAAGTACTACTGAATAACATGGGACTTGCATCTGAGTAAACCTGTTTAGGATTGCTTCTATAGTCGTTCAGACTCTTTTTCTGAGTCAAAGAGCAAACATGTTCCTACTCTGTCCTTTCAAAAACAATCCTGCCTGCCCCCCACAGCAAAAGGGAAACTTTGGGGGGGGAAGGTCTGTTTTTTGGGCGGGGTGGGGGCAGGACTCAGCCAATCATTCTGCCTGCCTGCCTACCTGCACTTGGCCAATGGAGAAGATTGGCAGTGAGCATGCCCTGTTTTGCAGCAAAACACTGAATGTCAAAATGAAGGATTTGGATTCACCCCTAATTGTGGGAACAAAACTATAAAGCACAAAGAAATAGCAGCAACAGGAAAATGCAAAAGTAATATGTTATTCGCACTATAGAACAAGAAAAAAGTGAACATGAAGCAGGATTGTTTTTAATGTCACTGGATTGCACTGGTTGGAGATCTCTTCTACATGGCACCACCCTACTGCCACTGCCTCGCCCACAGACACTCACTTCTATGGGTCCATTGATAAAAACTCAGTGGATCAATGGTTTAGCCTAGGAGGGGAACTAATGTTTGGTGCTGTTTTTGGTTAAGCATGAAACAAGCTGCCCTGGATCCTTGTTTTCCCACCCACCCCTTGAAAATAACAGTGTGCATTTGAGCATAAGCAGCCAATGCCTGCACAACAGGCCAAAACTCATTAAAATGAAAAAAAAACCAAATGGATCAATTCCAAGCCAGTACCAGCTGACACAGAATAAACTAGTAATGAGCATTGTGAAGAGGAGAGGCCAATGAAGTTAACCTAGACATGAAGGCTCAGGAAGTCAAAATACAATTTAGGACTTGGTTGTTAGAAAAAAAGAAAAATGATTGTTGTCTAAAAGATAGGAAGGGAGCATTGTGCACCTTCCAGGATACAGCCCTTCACTATTTTTGGACGCTCACTTGTTTGTGCCCCCATATTCTACCAATATATACCTCCTTTTAAGAAGGCTGTGCCCTGACCTGGATAGCCAAGGCAAGTCTGATCAGATCTCAGAAGCTAAGCAGGGTTGGCCTTGGTTAGTAATTGGATGGGAGACCTCCAAAGAAGGGTTGCTATGCAGAAGCAGGCAGCAGCAAAGTTTCTTTCCCTGAAAACCCCAAGAGGGGTCACCATAAGTCAGCTACGACTTGACAGTAGTTTCTCCCACCAAGGAGAGTGTGATCTGACACAAGTCAGTGAAAGAGCATAACAGTTTATAGTACCCAATAGGATAGACTTAGATCTCACTGTGAGGACTGGGTGAATGATTAAGATGGTAACTCTTTTATAAAGATTCCTACTCTGTTTAGAAGTCCCAGATATCCATGTATAGTGATTGCTACAGGCACATTAAATTAAGTTAGTGAAAGGATACTCTGCACTGGTTGTACAGATCAAACACAGCCACGATCTTCCATTCTTGCCACCCAGTCTTAATGGCACATGGAAGCAACAGGCCATGAGATTTGTTCTACAACCCTGGTATCTGTGCATACTGTAGTACTGGGAGCAGTTGCCCACTGCGTGTTCTTCTTAGTTATTTTATTTGCAGCAATGCAAACCGTATTTATGCCACTGTACTTAATGTGGCTCCTTACAATCAAGCTGCCTGATAAAATGATATGCTAGGAGATGTTACAAGAGTGCGCACAGTAAACTATGAGTGTTTTGTATAGACTGGAATCTACAAAATCCTTCACTGGTAAAGCATTGACAGTTCCACTGGGATTTGTGCTGACACATCACTATGAAGACCGGGTGGATGATTAAGATGACAGTGCTTTTTATAAAGTTTCCTGTTCTATTTAAAAGTCCCAGATATCCATGTATAATGATTTCTGCAGGCATGTTAAATTAAGTTAATTTGTTTATACAGTATCTATCTGATTTATGTCTATATTCTTTTGTAATTGCCTTTATGGTTGTTACTGTTAATTATAGGATCAATAGAAAAAGATTTCTAATTAAACTAAATATAGAGGAAGAGTCCATAATATAATTCAGTGTTATTATTATAATCCAGTATCTATATCCAACATTATCTCTAGTCTAAAAATTGACTCTCCCTACATGTTCTTACAGGTGTGCACACATTACCTTCATACATGCTGTACTGGCCCCCAAATCTTGAAGGATTTCAAGTTTTGTATCAAAACCACTGCTTCAAATTTGGGCATCCTTAGGGCATCCTTCCTGTACCTTCACATTAATTTCCTTAATTTTTTTTAAAAATCTTTTTCAGTCCCTTAATGCTATCAGATTTGGGGGGGGGGTGGAGTTTGGAGGCAAATCAGATACAGAAGAGAAAGATGAGGTAAGGAGCTTATCGGTGAGAAAATAAATAGGATGCCTTAAATTATATCTCTGTGGCTCAAAAATAGCATCAATTTTCTCTCTGGTTTTTCTTAGATTTCACTAACTTGGACCCTGTTTATTCTACATGTCCTGATTAGTTCAACTATGAATCCCTAAAGGGTTTCTTTCACTTATCATTAGTACAGGAGACTAGTAATCCACTGCAACCTTGCAGTTGGTAAAAAGTCACAAGACAGAAATGGTTTCCTCGGATAATCCAATTTTTCCTCCCTCCTTCTTCTCCTAAGCATTAACAATTCATCAAGAGAACCAGTAGTGGTATAGTGGTTAGAGTGTTGGACTAAGATCTGGGAGACCCAGGTTCAAATCCCACTGTGTCACAGAAGCTGGCTGGGTGATCTTCTTGAGCCAGTCATACACTCTCAGCCTAACCTACATCACAGGGTGGATGTGTAGAAGAAGGAGATAAGAATGACAGAGAATACTTTGGGTCCCCATTGGGAGTAAAAGTGAGGTATAAATGAAGCAAATGGATAAATAAAGTAAATATGTCAGCTAGAACTTCAATGCCTTAGAGCTAGGTGAGGTTAACAATGAAAAACAAGAGTACTTTGATCTGAAGATGATCAGAGATCGAGTGAAGTTTAAAAAGCCATTTTAAAATTTTTGCATGGCTGGCAAGGTTGGCTATTTGGAGGCCTCAATAAGTAATCTATTTATACGGAAAGTAGTAGTTGATATTATGTATGGAACTGAATTATAAGGCATGAATGGTCTGGATACCCTTGAACTTACACAACAAAGCCATTCTGAAGAGTCTTTCTGTATCTTTCACAGGGAACCTTGGCCACACTGTTTACAAGCTGAGGTTTGTCTCCCTCTATTACTGCCTTGATACATAAAGATTTGCCTATATGTATTGATAACGCTAAAAACTGATTCTGCACAAAATGCCTGCTTGAACACTTGGATAGCTCAAATAAAAAGTTCAGTGATAGAAATTCAAAAGAAGTTTAAACACAGGATTATAAGGATTTCCATCTAATTATGGGATTTATCTCTAGTAGTTTTAATTATGGTTTGTTAAGGCTGACCATGTTCAATGAATATATATTCAAAATCACGTATTTATTCCCTGAGGAAGGCATTTATGAGGCTGTGATTGTGAACCATTTTGTAATTATTTCTGCTTTTTATTATTAAGTCATTTATTCATATCTGTAGGCAACCAATAACAAATAATAACAAACTAGTATCAAATCCAATATGTAGTTGGCCCACTCCAATCCATAAATTGAAGTGCTACAGAAGTGAAGAAATGGGGGCCAGTGGAAGTGGGGGAATGCTAAGAAAGGAAAGAGATTGTTTTCTTGTTTGGATACGGTCTGCCCAAGCACTGAGGTCATTTCTGGGGTCCTCTTCCTAGGTTCCTCCAGAGATAGAGATACTGCTGCAACTGGCCAGAAGGGAGCAGCTTTTCACTGTAACAGTGTGGCAGCAGAGGAGGGAAGTGTCATTATGTCCGAACTGACTTCTGGCGAACCCTACTGGGGTTTTCAAGGTAAGCAGGGCTTTTTTTTCAGCTGGAACGTGGTGGAACGGAGTTCCGGAACCTCTTAAAAATGGTCACATGGCTGGTGGCCCCGCCCCCTGATCTCCAGACAGAGGGGAGTTTAGATCACCCTCCGAGCCACTCGGCAGCACGGAGGACAATCTAAACTCCCCTCTGTCTGGAGATCAGGGGGCGGGGCCACCAGCCATGTGACCATTTTCTCTGAGGGCAACCCACTGAGTTCCACCACCTCTTTTCCCAGAAAAAAAGCCCTGAAGGCAAGAGATATTCAGAGGTAATTTGCCATTGCCTGCATCAGCATAGCAACCCTGGTCTTCCTTGGCAGTCTCTCATCTAATTACTATCCAAGGCCAACCCTACTTGGTTTCCATGATCTGATGAAACTGGGCTTGCCTGGGCTATCCAGGCCAGGGCCTGTAGCAGTACAATTTTCAAAGCCCCTCCCTATTGAAGTTTTACTTTCTCCATCATTGCAAGCATTCTGCCCAATGCTTAATTTTTTGTTTGTTTACTAGGACTTTCAGTGATTAGGCTGCTGTGTACTTTTATCTCTTTTTTAAAATGCTAATTTTTATTGCCCTTGGTTTTAACATTGTTGTTTTTATGATATTGCAATGAGAATTGGAGGTTGCATGCTAGCTAATAGCTTTTCAATGTAATTTTGTGGCTTTTCTTTTTTAATTTGTTATAATCCAATCAGAGGACCCATTTATGATTAGAAGGGTGGGATACAAATAACATTAATAAATAAAATAATAAGTGGATAAATTCTAGAGATGCTTAAGTCTACCTGATTCTTTAAAAATTTGTATATACAAATACAGCAATATGGCTATACGTATGTGGAGGACTGAGCCAAAAATAGGTTTCTTTTTCATTGAATTTTTCTCACACAGAGATCCCAAGTAAAAAGTCCCACCACCACCACCACCACCACCACCATTCAGCGGTATTTTTAGAAAGACTTGAACAAGGATGAAAATGTTCTCTTCCTTTAATGTGGGAGCTACCACTTTAAAGATGTCCTCCTCAATACTATGTGCAATGTGGTCCTCCCCCTCTTTCAGCAAGAGAAAAGGGAAGGGCTGAGCTCTGCCCCCAGTGCTATATATTGCCACATGGACAGTGGCTTCAGTGGATACTTTAAAGGATTCTGAAGAACCAGGTTTGAATCCCCTCTCTGCCATGGAAGCTTTGCTGGATGACCTTGGGTCAGTCACACACTCTCAGCCTAAACTACCTCACAGTAGTAGATGTCTTTTAATAGACTTGGATCAATATAAAATCATAGAATTTATGGCTGGATCCATACGTCATTGCACTACTGTAATCATTCAAGCCACAAACTCCAGGAGGTAAATGATTATAATAATGCAATATCTGAAGAACCAGGTTTGAATCCCCTCTCTGCCATGGAAGCTTTGCTGGATGACTTTGGGTCAGTCACACACTCTCAGCCTAAACTACCTCACAGGATTGTTGTGAGGATAAAATGGAGGAGGAAAATTGTGTAAAAACCTTGGGTCCCCACTGTGGAGAAAGATGGGACATAAATGAAGTAAATACAATAATAAATAAAGGAGATCATCTGGTGCAATATTTAGAGCACACATTTAGAGATTCTTCTCACTTGTCCAAAGAGGAAGAGGATCACTGTGAAGGAGGATCGGCCATTCATGTACTTTCTTCCCAACAGTGTATCTTGTGGTCAGATTTCAATATACATTCCCATTTTTTCCTGGGCATCCTGTTCTGGGTCAGCAATGTTGAGCAGATGCCAAAGCCCAAGGGACTTGAAAGTCTGTGCCTCTGGGCAGCAGCAGTGATGGCAGCCTGCTTCCCCCACCCCACCCCGCACAGTGAGTGACGAGGGTGGTATATTGCCCCCTGAAATACTGACCCCTGCCTACTCTTTCTCCTTCTCTTGGTGTGCATGTAAGCTTTTTCTATCTCCTATCCTTTTTGTGTGATAGTTAGAGGATAAGGCCCATGCCACCAGCCATTGTTTGCTCACCAGTCTGAGTGATGGATGCTATCGATGGTAGCATTCTAGCCACAGCAGTTGTTTTGCTCGCCTAGATGAGTGATCAAGAAGCAATGGCGATTAGGAACAGCTGCTGCCACTGAGTTGGCTGCCTTCTTCATCTGTGTCACAGCCATGTCTGGGGGGGGGGGCTTCTGGTTAACATCATGCTGAGGTCCCCCAAAGCCTGAAACTAACCCTGATCACATTCATCTCTCTACAGTGCCCTAGATGTCTTTTAATAGACTTGGATCAATATAAAATCATAGAATTTATGGCTGGATCCATACGTCATTGCACTACTGTAATCATTCAAGCCACAAACTCCAGGAGGTAAATGATTATAATAAAGCAATATTCCACAATGTATGGATGCAGTCTCTTGACTCTGGAGACAGAACTGTTCTAAAGATTAACAACCACTTCACACAGTTATCAAAGCAGGAATGTTCTGCATGTGTTGCAGATAGTGGCACATGTGCACAATTAAGTTTGAAGGACTCACATGTATGTACTGTATGTACATCCAAATCACACAGACCCCTTTACAGCCTATCTGGATGTGGTAAGTTGCACTTAAACAGGCAGCCCTGCCTCCCCATCAACCTAACCCCATATAAATGGCTTAATCTGACTTCCTGGTCGCCATTTTTCTGGATATTGACCTTTTTGTTGTTGTGTGAGATAGTCTGTGAGGACTGCTTGCTGTTAAATAACTTGCCTTGGAGAAGCTGCAGAAAGATCATATGAGAAATTATGGTCAGTAGCACATAACACACACTTTCCAGCCCTATCTATGAAGCATTTCTCTGAAATGCATACTAGTCTATTGTGAACTATTTATTAAAGAAGCACTGATGTGAAGTGTGAATTAACTTCATAATAGGATGCTGGGAGAGCCTTTAGCATATGAGCTAGCCTTGCCATCCACTAGGAAGAAGCCAGGAATAACCTGATGGGTGCAGCTACCTGGAACTAAAAGGGGGATTCATTGAAATAAGTATGCCAGGGGGCTTGGAAGGCTAAATTGGCTCCCATCTGAAGAGATGGCTTCACAGCCTGTTTACACACATTGTTGAATCCAGAGCATTGATTCTATGTTTGATGTGAAAAGAAATTAAAGCCCTGGTCTCATTAGATAACCGGTTATGGTTAAAGATCACAGGGAGACTCTCTCTTCTTTTGTATGACACTGAATAGGTCTCAGCAGGCAGCTCCTTGTGCACAATTGATTTCAAGCAGAGTTTTGTCTGAAAGATGCTTCTAGATTATGGCAAGAAAGCATTCTATAATCCTCCTGCCAATGTAGTTATGTTTAACAGACATTCTACTCTTATCACTGATTGATAACACTTAACTCAAAACATATTTAAGCTTTAGGGATGTCAATATTTTGCCGCCAAGTGAAGGTGACCCTTGCTCTCCTTGTTTGCTAAGTGTGTGCCGTGGTTTGCTGGTAAATTTGTAAGGGTGGTTATGTGGGCAGGCTGTTATGGATTTGCTATCTTAGCCTGAAGTGTTTGCTGCTGATTATGTGATTAAATCAATAATAATTTCTGTTTGGATCCTGTGCTTCTTGATTCATCTTCTCTCCCCCCCCCACCCCAATTCTGCAGAGCAGAACAATAAGCTGGTGAACACTTTAGCCGCTGAGTGCTTTTGTTGTTGTTGCAAGAGGAAATGCCAAAAAGCTATGGCAGGTGGTGGCTTCCAAATCTCCTCAGAAAGCAAAATATTATAACAGTTCTACAGGTAAATAAACAAGTGAGGGCGTTTGTGCAGCTGGAGGTGGACATGACAGGTGCAGAATAAGGGACTCATTTTAATCAACGTTACTGCTGTGTTCTGGCTTACCTGAAGGTGTAGCACTCCTGCCAAGCTGCCTTCATTCCATATTAAACAGATATTCTTTTATCCCGATAAAGGGAGGAATTTACAGTGAAACAGGCACAGCGCTCACATTTGTGACATATGGCCAATCTAGCCACCTGGGCAGTTTTACATTACAACACATAAGATCTCTCAGATACACTTTCCAAGACAAAGAGGATTTCCTCATTCTCCCTCTCTCTTCCCCAGCTCCCTCCCCACTCTTATCTACATACATAAACAGACATAACTATGGAGGGAAATCAATTAGGACTCTTCCACAATTATGCATACAGTCTGAACTGAAATATCCACACCAAAACTATATGCTCTGGTGAACTTTCTTGGCATATCCCTTTCTGTTACCTTTTTCTAGGCATTGGTATTATTACACTGGTTATTTATAATACCAGTAATTCATTGCCACACTGGAGGAATCTTCAGACCTCCCCCCAATCCATTCCTAGAAGCGGATTCTCCCTTAATCCCCTTGTTTCCAAATGCCTTTGTGGCTGAAGGGGTTTTTACCCGGCAAGCAACTTTTGTGCTGCCCAAGCTCTCAGCAGGAAAATCTGGGACAATTCAATGTCCCAGCGGAAATCACTGGGACACCAACTGATCTTTTAAAATCAGAACATCTGGTCAGTCACCTTCTTCCATATGGGTAAACCGAACTCTGTTAATCAGACTGTTTTTTTAAAAGAAATCTGCCATCTGATTGAAGGAAACCAAAGGTAATTTAATGGTTATAGGATAGCACTTGGCTAACGTTTTAACACCGGGAATGTAGCATACTGTGATGGATAACTACTGTGCTAATCAGTTCTTTTAAACAACAAATTGCTTGTAGCTATGTTAAATATTACTTTGAGGGAGGGGAAAAGACAAAGCATCCTCAAGGAATGCTCATCACCATGGAAGGGAGATTTCCTAAGCTGGTTGCTCTTGCGTTGAAAATGAAGCAGCTTTTCCTTCAATAAAGGCATAGTTCATATTGTCAGTTGAGCTGGCAGGCTAAAGCTGAGCCCTCGCAAGAAGTCACATCAGCTACTGACATGCTGAAGTAACTGTGCTACTTGAGCGAAAGTGGCAGAAAAGGACAGTGACGCAGGGACTGAGAGGGGAAATGTAAAGAGGAAGGGCATGCCTTACATACAGTAGTACAGATGATGAGCAGAGAAAGTGTATTTTAGATTTTCCTGAGGGATTACCTCAATATAGCATACCTAAACTCACAACTATATTCCATATTAATTCATCTGGCATTGCCACAGCCTGCTGACCTAAGAATAATAAATATATATATATATATATATATATATATATATATATATATATATATATATATATATATATATATATATATATATATATATATAAGAATTCACATGTAATGTTTAGGCAAGCAACGAAAGCAGAAACAATACACACCTTTTCCCATGCTTTTGTTATAGGACACAATAGTGAAGGAGCAGCGCAGTTCGTCCAAGCTTGATCATTATGTCCTTAAGCTCACAATTACTGAGTAAAGAAAAATATTTTATATATAAAAATTGTGGGGATGACCATAGGATTTAACCATCAGAGAAAATGCTTGGAAACTAACGTAAGTGCTATGATATAATTATGACAACAGCTCTTACTGGGATGTCTCTTGTTTGTTTGTAGTTTGCCTTTCTCAAGGCAGATTACATATGTCTGTATAATCAATGGAATAAGATATCTAATAAAAATGTACTAGAGTAGGATTGTAGAAATCTGAAGCAAGGCATAGACCTTAAAGGAAGAAAGGACCAACATTCTCTCATGTTAAGAGTAAAGAAATAAAGCTGCCATAAAGGACAGTTTGTGCGTTTGTTTGTTTGTTGTACACTTTTTCACAAGACCCAAACAGCATCCAACGGTGCCTAATTTAAACCAACATCCAAAATACAATTAACAAGGAAAAAGAAAGCCACATCCTGGACAAGTTCTGCTTCCAGGGGTCAACTCATTCAGTGGCCGTAGGTTCCAAGTTGGGTAGCCAGCCCACAGGTGGTGGCTGGAGATCTCCTGGAATTACAACTGATCTCCAGGCCATAGAGTTCAGTTCACCTGGAGAAAATGGCTGCTTTGGAGGATGGACTCTATGGAATTATACCATGCTGAGGTCCTTTTCCTCCCTAAACCCTGCCCTCTCCAGGATTCACTCCCAAAATCTCCAGGAATTTTCCAGCCTGGAGCTGGCAACCCTAGTTCCACTTCCAAGCCATGAGTAAAGATCCCTTCAGTTCACATCAGAAGGCTCCTGCCTCTGTCCATGTCCACTCCATATACCTGCAAATATTAAAGAGACAGAAGCACAGCTGAGAATCTGTACATGCTTAATGCTGCCAGTGCCGAGCAAGTTCCGTATGAAAAATGATGCTTTTTGAATTTCCTTCAGCTTTTCCTCTAAAATGGCAACTGTCTGTGAAAGACTGAATTACATTGCTTAAGGAGTGAACCTAGTATGGATTCACCCCCCAAAAAGTCAAAAGCCTTCCCAAAGCTCAGTAGGAGGGTCAAAAGTCTATGCGGTAGTTGTAGCCGGGTATATATACCAGTAGCACAGTGAGGCCTGGAAGATGCAAAGCGTGCTCTGGAACAGAGAAATCTACATCTACACTTCAGGAAGGCAATATGCCTGCCTTTGCCTTAAATGTGCCCCCCACCCACCTACATAGCAAAAGAGGGCTGTGCCAAAGGCTTTTTTGGACCTGCTTCCAATAAGCCAGCAATGCCACACTCAACACACGTGCAAACACGCACGCATACTGCAGCAAAAAAACACAAACCCCTATGTGCTTTAAATTTTGTCAGAAAAACTGTGTTTGTGATGGCTGGCTCACTGTTGTTAAAGGCCTTTGGATGGAGATTAGGACCAACTGCAGTGGTAATATATTTTTAATTGTATTTTATTATGGTGTATAATTATTGACTTTGGAGATCATAAAGAAATTGGACAATTTTTATTATGGAAAGAAATTAGAATTCCGTTCTGAACAATACAACATTAAAGTAAATAGTTTCCCAACAAGCTCCAACTTGAGAATGAGAAGGAAACGAAGAGGTTAGGTGAATAATTTTGAACAAAATTAAGGAGAGAAGGCAAAAATGGGGCAAGAATTTTAGAAAAATGGAAGATAAGAAAGAGGGGATGTGGACAAGACTGAGAGATGCAAGACAGAAGCGAATTACATCCAAGGAGGCAATGCAAAAGATACCTGTGTATGATCTTTACACGTCTAGGCACGTAAGGCCTTAACTACAACTGAAGCCCCATTTCAATTACTGGAACCCCCAATATCTCTTTTGTCACTATATAAAAAGTGGCTGTGGATTGGGAGAAGGCAATACGGGAACTGTAGCATGGAAGAAAGAAGATTCTATTTTTTACCTGCTCCATTTTCCCAGTTACAAATGGCACACAGAAACGGCTTTATGTCAGGGGGGGGGGATGGACTACAGGATCAACAGGTTCAATTGGTGTATCTTTTTTATTCTAGATCAGGTCTTAAAGCACCCCTCTCCAGAACGGCATTTCCAATTAGCTGAACAATACAGTAGGAATAGTTAAACCTTCTTTTACCAGTACTGCAGGCCCATTTTATAGTTATAGAGGTGAGGGCCCAGGGCTCACTGTTGGCGCATCTACTTGGCCCTTCCAGTTAAAAGAGATCAGGTGATATGAAAGACCTGAGAGCTGCTGCCAGTCAGTGGACAATACTCTATTTGATAAACACTGGTCTGACTCAGAATAAGGCAGCTTCACATACGTTCATTCTGCCATTTCCCAGGGTGTCTTTGAGGACCAAAAGACACATCAGGAATGTCAGTCATGAAACTCTACCCTCCTGTGTAGTTTTGCCCCCAAATGTTTCTGTTGCCTTTATCTGTGCAAGAATTCTCTAATAAAAAGGTCTAATAATAAATCTTTAATAACACATTGTCACTGACTTATTGAATGTACAATTCTACTTTTTATGATGAGGAATTTTCAGTTTCCACTGGAATTTGGTTTATGAAATTCTTTAATCGTAAGTGAAAGTGATGTCATCTTGTCATGGCAGGGTGTTCTAGGATTCCACTGAACCTTTATGGTGAAATCCTACATCTTTGCCTCAACACAGTGACATCTCTTCTAAGTTATGCAAACTGTGCAACAGTGAGTTGTCTGGGCAAATTTTGTGCTACCCATCACTAGGCCCTGTGCAAGTTGCACAGTAGCAATTCACCCAAAGAGTCGTGCTGTGATAGCTGCCAAATCAAAGTGAGTTGTATGGCAGTGAGTTGGTCGGTGGCTGCCACCAGGCCTGGCTTATTAGGAATTAGTTGTATTTGGGTTTTGGTAGAAGAATTATTTAGTCAGAAGCATTTATCCCAATGTGCATTAATTAATCTTCAGACAAATTTTAGAAAGATAAAACTTACAGTTTTATAGAGGTAGATTCCATCCATAGCAATATCATGGAGTAGAGAGAAAGAGTCCTAGTCTAAAGAATCACTTCCCCTATTAATAAACCACAACCAGAATCTGGCAGCAAGGCTGCAAGCGGGTCAGTGGATGAGGCCTTCAGAGCAGGAGCTCCGAGAATCACATCCTTCTCCTTTGGAAGACTATGAGGCAAGAAGGTGGACAAAGAGAAGCAACTGACTATCAAAAGAGTCACAGAGAGAGAGAGAGAGAGAGAGAGAGAGAGAGAGAGAGAGAGAGAGAGATACAGCGCCCCCCAATGTCAATGGCATGCTGAGTCACCTGTTCTATTATGGCTGTGTTGCACAAGCTGTGCAGTAGCAAGTCACCCAGTGAGTCACCTGCTGGCTGCTACTGGGGCTGTGTAAGTTGCAGGGCAGCAAGGTGTTTGGAGGCTGCCACCAGAACTGGCCAAGTTGCACAAGTTACACACAGTGAGCTGCCAGGTGGCTGCTCTGTTGTAGGTAGGCAATCACCCAGCTGAGTTCTGAGGTGACTGTTGCTGAGTCCTGTGAGTTGCATTGTAGAAGATCACCCAGACAAGTCACTCAGTTGTCACTATTGGACCCATCCAAGATGCATGAGAGTTATTCACACAGTGGCGATTGGCATGGCTCGTCTTCCCTCCATCTGGGGTCATGACTAGAGATGGGCATGGACTGGGAAAACTGCACAGCCCATTGGTTCGTGGTCCATCAATTTTCATGGACCACGGACCACGAACTTTTAATGGACCTGCCTGGTTTCCGAACTGGTTTGTTGGTTCATGATTCATCACTTCCGGGGGCCCTGGCTCCACCCCCTTCATACGTAGAGAGCCCAACTTGCAGAGAATCTTCAGCAGCCTCTCCTCCAGCCACCCTCCAAGATTGGTCAAGGTTGCATTTCAGACATCCAAGTTACAGACCCCCAAAGTGGCTGCCCCCAGGAAACTTCCAGTAGATACTGGAGTCACAAATAGGGATGTGCGTTTCGGCATTCAGAATGCCGAAAGAATGCCGAAACAAAAGTGTTTCGGCTTCTTTCGGGGAATGCCGAAACGTTTCGGGGAATGCCGAAACGTTTCGGGTAGCCGAAAGAAAAAAGCCGAAACGTTTCGGGATTCTTTCGGCTTTCTTTCGGCTTTTCTATGGGAAAATGCCTCCGTCTTCCAGGACGCCTGGAGGAGGCATTTTCCCACCGAATAAGCCCAAAATTGGTGGGGACCTTCCTCTAACCCTTCTCTAACAACCACCCAAGTTTCAGACAGATTGGACTTTGGGGGGCCATGTTATGGCCCCCCAAAGCAGGTCCCCCCATCCTCCCATAAGAAAGCGAAGGAGCAGCATATTGTTAGCATGCTGCTGCTGATCTTTCTTCATTATTTCCTATGGGGAAAAAATGAAGAGGCAGGCTTCCTTTGCCAGGGGTGGCATTTTGCATGCAAAATGCCCCCTCACCCTCAGGGGCCCTTCTCCCACCCCTCCTCCCACCCCCCCACCAAGGCTCAGCCTGCTCCCACTTGGGGGGGCATTTCATGGCCTCCCCAAGTAGGTGCTCTAATCTCTACCACTGACAGCTGGGGGAGGCTTGTGTTGCCAGGGGTGGCATTTTGCATGCAAAATGCCCCCCAGCCCTCTGGGGCCCTTCTCCCACCCTTCCTCCCACCCCCCACCAAGGCTCAGACTGCTCCCACTTGGGGGGGCCATTTCATGGCTTCCCCAAGTAGGTCCTCTCAGCCCCTAAAGTCCACCCCTTACAGCCCCACACAAACCCAATTCCCCCCCAGCTGCCACACACAGACCCAAATCCCCACATTAGCCCCTCACAGACCCAAATCCACCCCCACCTGCCCCACACCCATAACCCCAGGAACAGGCTGGCAAAGGCCAGCCCTCTCCCTTTGTTCCCTATGCTGGGAACTTCTAAACTCTCTTTCCCTGGGCAATTCTGCACAGCCCAGGGGTGCCACAATGGTGGGCACACTTCTGAGTGCCAGCTGGTCCCTGTGAAAGAGCACCTGAACCACAGACACCCTCCCTCAAATTCCCCCACCACCTACAGAGATGGCTGGCCAGCCAGCCCCATTGTTCCCTATGATGGGAACCAACTGCACAACAAAGAATAAAACAAGAACAACACAAAATAAAGTTTTAAAAAAATTATATTCTCCCTTCCAAAGTACAAGTAGGCAAAGCATTATGACACATTACACCAGCAGTCCCCCACACAGAAAAATTAAAACAAAACTCACTTAACATCAGAGAATCACAAAGCATGATTCCTGTCAAAAACACTTTATTTCTTGAACAGCTTTAGGTTACACAGCAGGGGGGGACACCAAAGGGCATGGCAGCACTATCTTACACAAAAATAACACAACTCACTTAACATCAGAGAATCACAAAAACACAATTCCTGGCAAAAACACTTTATTTCTTGAACAGCTTTAGGTTACACAGTAGGAGGGCACAACAGGGCATGATAGCAATGTACTACAAAAAATAATACAACCCACTTCACCGTTTTTGACAGCAGTTGTGTTTGTGTGATTCTCTGATGTGAAGTGAGTTGTGTTATTTTTGTGTAGTACACTGCTTTCCTGCTCTGTGGTGCCTTCCTACTGTGTAACCTAAAGCAGTTACAGAAATAAAGTGCTTTTGACAGCAATTTTTTGGGGTGATTCTTTAATGTGAAGTGAGTTGTGTTATTTTTGTGTAAGATAGTGCTGCCATGCCCTTTGGTGTCCCCCCCTGCTGTGTAACCTAAAGCTGTTCAAGAAATAAAGTGTTTTTGACAGGAATCATGCTTTGTGATTCTCTGATGTTAAGTGAGTTTTGTTTTAATTTTTCTGTGTGGGGGACTGCTGGTGTAATGTGTCATAATGCTTTGCCTACTTGTACTTTGGAAGGGAGAATATAATTTTTTTAAAACTTTATTTTGTGTTGTTCTTGTTTTATTCTTTGTTGTGCAGTTGGTTCCCATCATAGGGAACAATGGGGCTGGCTGGCCAGCCATCTCTGTAGGTGGTGGGGGAATTTGAGGGAGGGTGTCTGTGGTTCAGGTGCTCTTTCACAGGGACCAGCTGGCACTCAGAAGTGTGCCCACCATTGTGGCACCCCTGGGCTGTGCAGAATTGCCCAGGGAAAGAGAGTTTAGAAGTTCCCAGCATAGGGAACAAAGGGAGAGGGCTGGCCTTTGCCAGCCTGTTCCTGGGGTTATGGGTGTGGGGCAGGTGGGGGTGGATTTGGGTCTGTGAGGGGCTAATGTGGGGATTTGGGTCTGTGTGTGGCAGCTGGGGGGGAATTGGGTTTGTGTGGGGCTGTAAGGGGTGACTTTAGGGGCTGAGAGGACCTACTTGGGGAAGCCATGAAATGCCCCCCCCAAGTGGGAGCAGTCTGAGCCTTGGTGGGGGGGTGGGAGGAAGGGTGGGAGAAGGGCCCCAGAGGGCTGGGGGGCATTTTGCATGCAAAATGCCACCCCTGGCAACACAAGCCTCCCCCAGCTGTCAGTGGTAGAGATGAGAGCAGAGCACCTACTTGGGGAGGCCATGAAATGCCCCCCCCAAGTGGGAGCAGGCTGAGCCTTGGTGGGGGGTGGGGGGAGGGGTGGGAGAAGGGCCCCAGAGGGTTGGGGGGCATTTTGCATGCAAAATGCCACCCCTGGCAACACAAGCCTCCCCCAGCTGTCAGTGGTAGAGATTAGAGCACCTACTTGGGGAGGCCATGAAATGGCCCCCCCAAGTGGGAGCAGGCTGAGCCTTGGTGGGGGGTGGGAGGAGGGGTGGGAGAAGGGCCCCTGAGGGCTGGGGGGCATTTTGCATGCAAAATGCCACCCCTGGCAAAGGAAGCCTGCCTCTTCATTTTTTCCCCATAGGAAATAATGAAGAAAGATCAGCAGCAGCATGCTAACAATATGCTGCTCCTTCGCTTTCTTATGGGAGGATGGGGGGACCTGCTTTGGGGGGCCATAACATGGCCCCCCAAAGTCCAATCTGTCTGAAACTTGGGTGGTTGTTAGAGAAGGGTTAGAGGAAGGTCCCCACCAATTTTGGGCTTATTCGGTGGGAAAATGCCTCCTCCAGGCGTCCTGGACGACGGAGGCATTTTCCCATAGAAAAAAGCCGAAAGAATGCCGAAATAATGCCGAAAGAATCCCGAAAGCTGAAAGCCGAAAGAGATTCTTGTTTCGGCTTTCGGCTTTAACGATAGAGAATCTTCTTTCGGCTTTCTACTTTCGGCTATAGCCGAAAATTTTTGGCTTGCACACCCCTAGTCACAAACACCAATTGACTTGCATTGGCTAGCAGCACCAAAAAATTGCAATGATGCAAAATCAAACAGAAAAGGGTGAGGGAAGAGCCCCCTCACTCACCACACAGGCACCTTCCCAGGTATTGCCTAAAGAATTAATCCTTGCTCCTTGCTCGCATACTGGCTACACAATGTCCCACCCTCCCTTGCAGACTGGGAGCTCTTTGCTTGGCAGGCAGAGCCGCCCATCAAGGTTTTGAAGGCTAAGATTGGCTGCAAAATGACCCCGTCCTCCGTTGCAGACTGCAGGCTCTTTGCTTGGCAGGCAGAGCCGCCTATCAAGGTTTTGAGGGCTGAGATTGGCTGCAGAACATCCCCGCCCTCCCTTGCAGACTGTGGGCTCTTTGCTTGGCAGGCAGACCCGCCTATCAAGGTTTTGAGGACTAAGATTGGCTGCAGAGCATTCCTTGCTGACTGGGAGCTCTTTGCTTGGCAGCCAGAGCTGCCTATCAAAGTTTTGAGGGCTAAGATTGGCTGCAGAACGTTCCTGCCCTCCCTTGCAGAATGGAAGCTCTTTGCTCCACAGGCAGAGCTGCCTATTAAGTTTTTAAGGGCTGCAAAAGGTCTGCGGACGTGCCCTCCATTGCCTAGGGAATTGAGAGATCAATGCCAGGATGTTTGGACTCACGGACAACAGACCAACCAGCCCTGATGGAGCAAAATTTGTGAAAAAGGTGAGTCCACGACCTGTGTGTTCGTGAACCACGAACTGGGCTGTACCATGCCCATCTCTAGTCATGACTGGAAGAGTTACCAAGTATCTCATTATGGTGGGAGACCTTTGTTGCCAAGTTGGCCCCCTCCCCTGCTTTAAGGCCTGCTATGAACTGTGTTAAAGTTTCCTGCATTACTGTTTCACTGCTGCACAAAGATTGCTTTGCATGTGTGTGCTCTGATACACATGTCAGTTTCCTGCCTGCGTGTCAATTACCCTGCTGCTGCAATAGACTGTGTGGTTCACCGACTCCATGTTTGGATAACTGCACAAAGGACTCTCTTTCTGGGCAGCCCTGCCCTGACCTGTATCTGGAATTCCCAGTGTGTGTTTGGACTCTGTTACAAGTGTGCCCCGTGCCTGCAGTGCCATCTGCCACGGACCGTGCCTGTTCCCTGCCTTGGACTGTGTTTTAAAGTTTGTTCCCCCTGCCTCCATGGAAGCCTGCCTCATATGGGCCCAAGCCGCTGCTAGCAGCCGGGCGCCTGCCGGGGAAACCTCCAGCGAGCCTGGCTAGGCGCTCCCTGGTCAGTTCCCGCCTGGAGCCTCCCGCGGGCCGGTCCCCGAGCTTGCCCTCGCTACCGGGCAGCCTGCAAACCAGCCTCAGCTATGCCCAGCCGGCATCCATGTTCTCAGGCAGCCAGAAGACCTGAGGAAAAGACTGCTTTGGGAAGCCATTTCGGCGAAGCGGGCACACCACGTCCGCAGCGACAGTACCTCGCCCCGCTCTGCATATCTTAGGAGCCGCCCCGGAGAAGAACTAAGTGCTGACCATCCCAAGCACTTAGAGAATGCATCTCAAAGAAACATTCCAGAAGCTGATGACATCAGGACAAGCCCTGTCCGCTGGAACATCCTTTCAGCCCACTTGGATTTCCCCCTCCCTCTTTTGTCCCCTCTTCCTGAGGTGTCACTTATCCCAATCTGATTACCAAAGTGGCCCATCCAAGCCATTCAGTAACCCATTAGAACCTTTGTTTTGAACTGTGAGAACCACCAAGTACAGCACCAGCCCCAGGGTACGTTTTGGGGTATTTAAGCTGGTCTCCCAGACCACTCGGTGCTTAGGCCATTCCTATCCAGACTTCCTTGCTGTCCGTCTGTGGTCCCAGTGCTGGCATTGGGCCACCCTCGCTGCTGTGTCTCTGCTTCGCTCAAGGATTGTGAGTATTTCCCTTATCATCGTTGGGAACCCGCTAATGCGAAAGTCTCTATATTTCCTACTCTGTGTTTCTTAAGTCTTGTATGTTCTTTGTATGCTTGTGCAAGTTTAGGCTTACGCCACACTAAATACACGTGTTTGGAACCTATTTGTAGTCTGCCTCTTTTTCACTAGAGTGTCTGGGATCGGGACCTCCGTAGACATAGGTTAAGATCCGCGCTAATTTTAAAGTTACAGACTGCTACAGCTAATTCCCCATTATAATATAGAGCAGTTCTGGTAACAGTTTACTGGTGGAGAATGCGGGCATAACCCAGTTCGTGTGAATACACGTGAGTCGACACACGTGTCTTCAGCGAACTGACTTAGAGGAAAATTTTCCAGACCTCAGTGTAAAGAGCGCAATTTAGCTCAGGGAATTAAAAGTGTGAGTGTGTGTGGCTCTAGTGAGCATTTCTATCTTGTGGGTTGGCTTTTCCCCATTTCCTCCTTCAGCCAGCTTTGGACTACTTGCCTTTTGTGGTGCACCGCGAGGCCCTCCAGCCGTTATAACCGGTGTACTGTGGGTGAGGACCTCTGAACTGGTGAAGTTCCTGGCCACCTTCCAGGCCGCCTAAACGCGTCTATGTGGGTGGGATCCCAGAAGTAGGCTCTCTCTATATATATATCCTGAAGCAGCACATATAAAATTCTCTTCCGCCCTCCCCCGTCTCTCCTAAGTCCGTCCAAACCCCCGTTCCTGCCAGCACTTAGGCTTCGATCCCCGCTCCGGAGGAAACGTGAAGGGATTGTTAGTCCGTTTGGTCAGTTTAGCTTTGGAAATCTAAAGCCAGGTTCCTGAAGCCCCGCGGCAGCCGGCCGTACCGTGCTTAAGAGTTTTAAGGTAGACTCTTGGGCGCCTTTCCGCTTGTGAGTTTTAAGTCAGACTCGTGGGCGCACCTCGCTTGGGAGTCAGTGGGACTCTTGGGCACACTTTTGCTTGGGAGTTGTTAGAACTCTTGAGTTTGCGAGTTTTAAGTCAGACTTGTGGGCGCACCTCGCTTGGGAGTCAGTGGGACTCTTGGGCACACTTTTGCTTGGGAGTTGTTAGAACTCTTGAGCGCTTTTCCGCTTGGGAGTACAGTAAATTTACTCCTGAGCACTTTTGCTTGGGGACTTGCAGAGGCAGTCCTTGAGCGTTCTAGTCTTTTGGTCTTAGCTTGGAGACAATTTAACCGTTTGTCTCTAAGCGCGAGGCCTGGGGACACTTTGAGTTTAGTTCTTGGGCAGAGAGCTTGAGAGCATTTGCAGCTTCTGAGCAGAGGCTTGGGAGCATTTCTGGTTGCCTAAGCATAGGCTTGGGAGACCCCCCTTAGTTGCAGTTTCTGAGCAGAGGCTTGGAGACACTTTTTGGTTTTCTGAGCAATAGGCTTGGGAGACCCCTGAGCTTTGGTTTTCCGAGTATAGGCTTGGGAGACCCCTGAGCTTTGGCTTCTGAGCAGAGGCTTGGGAGCACTGAGCGTTTTGGTTCTTGGGCTTAGAGAGCTTGAGAGCACCTTCTGAGCCAGTAAAATTTTCCTGGTCCCATGGCTTGTAGGCAAGCTTGAAACGGGAATAGGAATTTTCCCCTCTCCCCCGGAGGAGAAGGATTGAGTGTAGAACCCTTAAAAATACCCTGGTAAATCTAAAAGTAGGACCCTTGAAATCACCCCCTGGTAAAAACCCTATGTAGAACCCAGTTTAAAAATCCTTGAGGACCGAAGGGAAGGATAAACCTCCCAAAGGAACATAGAGAGGAAAAGTTGTTAAAACCCCTAAGTAGTCTTAAGTAAAAAGTAAAATGTACCGGGCAAACCCCACCGTGCCCCGCCTGGAGAAGTGGCTAGTTAAGAAGGGAGATTGCCCTTGGGAAGCCGGTTCCTTCAAGGGACCCGACCCGCTCCAGATAGTTAGAAGCGCCTTCCAGGATTTCTGTGAGAAGGAGAAACCTAGGTCCAGTAAGAAAGATAGATACGGAGCTTGGGCACTTTTCACTGCCCTACAGGACAGCGTGTCCCTCATTAGTAAGTTGCACACAGCGCAGGAGGAGTTAGAGGAGAGGTCAGAACGAGAGCAGGACGCCTTGCATCTAGAAATCCAGACTCTCAGGACTAAGCTAACCGAACAGGAAAAAGAGTACGAGAGAAGAGCAGTTGAGTGGCGCGCTGAACGCGTCAATTTCATACTAGAAAAGCAAGGACTAACTACCGCCCTCCAGGACGCTCAGCACAAGGCTGAAGCGGCCACCGCTCATGCCGATATGGCTGAGCACGCACTAACTGAGGGACAAGAGGAGATTACTAAGCTCACCCATGCCGCCCGGTTCATGGCGGACCACAACCAGTCTAAAACCACAGCCGCGGACCATTCAGCTTGTAAGAGGGAGCTAGAGGCCCTGAAGCGACACTTGGGGATGCAACAGGCCGTAATTTCCGCCGTGCACCCCTCAGCCCTCTTGGCCCTCCCAGAAGATAGTAAGGATAACTGGGCATCTCAGTCGCCCCAGCCCGAGGAAGCCCCACAGCCCCTCCATCCGATAGCTACTAAGGAAATTGTATCCATGGACGAGGACGGCAGGAAGACAGACCGGGTCGTTAAAGAAACCCGCAATTGGAGGCCCGATGAGCTCCAAGCCATAGCAGATCGCATGGGGCCCCTAAACCGAGACACGGCTATCCAGTGGTTCACCCATGTGACCACCTCCCAGCCCTCTGCTAGTGGTTCCGATGTGGCCCAACTGGCCCGCCACTGCGCCAGCCCCGAAATAGTCACAGCCCTTAATGCTTACGTTTCTAATCGAAGGCTAGCCACCCGCAGTCAGTATGGGTCCATCAAAGAACTGTGCGCATTCCTATGGCCCACCAAGAGTTTAAAGGCCCTGTATGTTGCAGAGTCCCAAAAGCCCAGAGAAGACCCAGAGGCATACGTAGCTAGGAAGCAGCTTCTCGCTGAGCTAGCAGACGAGGTGGACCTAGATGCAAGCGACGTACCCGACTTTGACGAGTTAGAGTTCAGAAGAGCGGTTATAGATGGTCTCAATAGCACCACTCGCCTAGCCCTAGCAGGAGTAGAGCCTGGGAGCATCTCATGGGGAGACCTGGAAGCTCGCATCAGGAGCATTGCTGGCCTGTTGCGGGAAACCGGCGCCATCCGCCATGTGAAGTCCCCGGCCTCCCGTAGGAAGGAGAGCGAGCCGATAAGTGCAGTCACTTATGCCAACCATGGCCCCCACTCTCAGTACCGACCGCAGGGACGCAGCTCGTACTCGGAGGCAAGGGGAGGAATCCTGAGGGGAAGGAGCAGCAGTTTTAACCGGGGAAGAGGGCCAAGGGACTACCACCCGGGAGTTTCCTTTGCACCCACCCCGAGTTACGGTTCCTCCTCCCAGCAGGGACCCCACGAGCCCCGACCGCAAGATGCGCCCCTAGCCCCTCCCCATTCTCGAGCATCGCACCCGTACAACCATCAGGTCTACCCACCTCCAGATCAGTCTAACGCTTGGGGAGCGTCACAGGGCGACCACGAGGGCTACCGGGACCACGGCAGCACGCCCCAGTCCAGGGACCCCCTCCGTTGGGAACTTTGGATGCGCCTCAAAAACATTGGAGCGAACATGGAGCTATTCGATGGAAAGCCCACGTCTGTTCTAATGAAGGCGATCATGGAGTGGGAAGACCAGCAGCAGCCCCCAGTACCCCCGTCGGCACCCCCTTTACCGCCAGACCCTCCCTTCTCGAGTCCCCCGATAGCTGTGGTCCGGGAACGCCCGAGCCCCAACAACCCCTTTAGAGAAAGTGCCACTTTCACAGACCAGGGCGCAGGATCAGAATAGGGTCGCCCCGAGTCCCAGTCTCCCTCCGTGGGCATAGTTGCCAAACTAAAGCCGGACACATGGGGGAGACCGACAGTGAAGGCAGGGATCGGGACTCCCGGGGAAAAGAAGAAGCCTGCCACCCTCCTCATAGATACCGAAGCTTCACTTAATATACTCCGGCCCACCTTAGTTACAAAGGGAACTCAAACCTCTACTACTATGCAGCTCGCCGGTTTCGGAGGCGGCATGCAAGAATCCCCGGTCTGGCAGGACATCCCCCTCTCCGTTGGGAACCTGGCCACCAGGATTTCGGCATGCGCAAACCGGGGAGAAGATGATGGACTTTTGGGTATGCCGTTCTTCCGAGCCGAGGGACTGACCATTGACTTAGCGAACGGGCTCCTGTGGCGCATCCCGGGAGGCCCGGACTTCGTCAATGCAGTCCATCGATGTGCAGCCCTTAAGGCCCCTTTGCCTCTCGCCCCCATCACAGGAGACCCCTGGGTTCAGGACTTTCCCGAAGTTTGGGTGACAGACAAAGCCGAGTGTGGGATAGTGAAGGGCGCCTGCGTCCTGATTGAAGGAAAGGACCCCCCTCCCCAAAGACAGTACAAGTACCCAGCGGAAGCTGAAGCAGGGATAGCCAAGACTATAGAAGGACTTCTTGAGTGGGACGTCATACTCCCGATGCAGTCCATCTGCAACGCCCCATTGTGGCCAGTTCTGAAAGCAGATGGAGTGACCTGGAGAATGACGGTCGACTTCCGTGCCCTGAATGCCACCACCCCTCCAGTTGCCCCGGTTGTGGCCAAGTACAACGAGATCCTGACGGCCATTGCCGCTGGGTCCCGGTTCTACTCGGTCATAGACCTGGCCAACGCTTTCCACTCCATCCGGTTGCATGAGTCTTGCTGGTACAAATTCGCGTTCACTTTCCGCGGCCAGCAATACGCATTCAAGCGGACACCCCAGGGTTTCCACTCCAGCCCCAGTATTTGTCATGCCCATGTAGTTCAGATGTGGGAACGCCTCCAACCCTCCTCGAGGCCCCACGTACTGAGCTACGTGGATGACATTTTAGTCCACGCCCCTACGGAAGAATTAGCCCGCCAGATCACCAGGGAAGTCCTGGAACTCCTCCGCGAGACTGGGTTCAAGACAAGCAGGGAAAAGGCCCAATTGGTTCAGACCAGCGTCAAGTACCTGGGTCTGACCCTGGGACCCGAGGGTCGCACCCCGGATGCCCAGCGAATGGAGGTCATTTCCAAGCTGCCTGCTCCCACCGATGTCCCCTCCCTTAGAGCCCTTCTAGGAACCTTTAACTTTTCCCGAGACTTCATCGAGTCCTTTGCAGACAAGGCTCGCCCCCTTTATGCTCTCCTTAAGAAGAACACTCCCTGGGAGTGGGGACCGGATCAACAGACAGCCTTAGCCGAACTGAAGCGCAGCCTGGCCGCAGCCCCGGCCCTAGCCCATCCAGATGTTACCCAGCCATTCTTTATTCAGCTAGCCGTGTCAGACAAGAGCATAGGAGCCACGCTCACCCAGCAGCAAGCGGGAGCCGCTAGAGTAGTAGCCTATGCCTCTCGCAATCTAACTTCAGTAGAGACCAAGTTCAGCCCATGCGAAAAGACTTGCCTTGCTCTAGTTTGGAGTTTGACCCATTGGGAATTTATCATAGGAGGCTCACGCACAATAGTTCAAACCACTCACACGCCCCTCAAATATATTCTGTCTGGCAAAATACAAGATGGACAAGTCTCAAACGCCCGCATAGCACAGTGGACCCTGGCCCTGGTTAACCGCGGAGTAGAGTTTAAAAAGGAAACCACTGAGCCACCAGCCCCCTATGGCCTGTTAGTGACCGGGATCGAGCACGAGTGCTCCCTGGACCCGCCACCGCAGGTTGTTTGGCCAGTCACTTGGGGAGTCCCGCTAGAGGAGGCCCGACTGAACGGCTTCACATGCTGGTTCTGCGACGGCTCCTCCTTTCACGTTGGAGGCTCCCCTCGGACAGGCTACGGCGCCGTGCGAGTGAGCGACGCATGCACTCTAAAGGGTCCAGCCCGCCCCCATTCCAGCCAAGCGGCTGAGGTGCAAGCGCTTCTGGCAGTGCTTGAGTTCGAGCCCCCAGAAAGTCCGCTTGCCATTTACACAGACTCAGATTGGACGGCCAAAGCCGCCACGGTCTGGCTCCCGGTGTGGCAGAATCAGGGGTGGAGAGCTAGTGATGGGAAACCCGTAGCCCACCTACAGCTATGGCAGCAAGTAGCCGCGCTCCTTCAGTCCCGCACAGGCCCAACACAGGTTACCCATGTTAAAGGACACCAAAAGACAAACTCAGAGACCGCTTATTGGAATGACCAGGCAGACCTCGCAGCCAAGACGGCCGCCACGGAGAATGCTCCCTTACCGAAACCGGCCACCGACTGTCCCCTCCACCCTGTCACCACCCGGGCACAAGCCCGCAGCCAGGCTCAGGGAATCGCAGGAACACTAGACCTAGCACAACTGCAGATATCTGACCCAGAAGTAGCTGACCTCCTAGCCGCAGGAAGAGATCAGACAGGAAGACTATTGATCCAAGAAGAAGAAGGCATAGTTTGGGCAGTAGATGCAGCCGGTGAACGCCACTGGGTAGTGCCACTGGAAGTCAGGGCCGACCTGATTCAGTTTGCCCACGAGCAGGGACACCGAGGCAAGGATCTGACTCTGGAGAGGGTCAAAGAGGTTGGTTGGTGGCCTAGCATGCGTACCGAAGTAGCACAATGGGTGGACAACTGTCTGTCTTGTGCCATGGTCAATGCAGACCCAACTGGACCTAGAGCTCCCCTCCAGCATCAGAGAATTGGTGGACCCTGGGCTCGTATACAGATTGACTTTATCGGTCCCCTTCCTCCCACTCCCCGCGGCAATCGCTACTGCCTCACTGTCATAGATCCCTTTAGTAAATGGGTCGAGGCGTTCCCGTGTAAACATAACACTGCAGCCACCACGGCCAAACTACTGTTCAATAATGTGTTTTCGAGATGGGGCACTGTACGAGTCATGGATTCCGATTTGGGCTCACATTTCATTGGAGAAGTCACCCAGGAACTTTGTAAGACATTAGGCATCCAACAACGCTTTCACATAGCCGGCCATCCCCAGGCTTCCGGCGCCATAGAAAGAACCAACCGGACCCTCAAGGAGGCTCTCCGCAAGATGGTTCGCTCCTCCGGGAGAGACTGGGATGAAAAACTCCCCATAATTCTAATGGCCATCAGAGGCACCACCGCAGTTCACGGGCTCACGCCCCATATGGTCATGACAGGACGGAAAATGCAGCTCCCAGAAGCCTTCTGACTAGAAACGCAGCTCCCTTCTGATATGCAGCCCGTAGTAATTAATGACGCCTGGGTTCAGGACCTCATCTCATCCATACACGCCGTCCACATGCAAGTGGCCCAGAAGTTAGGCACAGCTCAGAAGGATATGGACCGCAAACTAGGATGGGTCAGGAACCCCAGGCAGTGGGAGGAAGGACAGCTCGTTTTATATAGAAAGTTCTCACAGAAGGCACACTCGTTAGCCGCCAAATGGCAAGGCCCTGTCCCAATCACGAAAAGAGTCTCTCCAGCCGTCTATCAGGTAGCCATCCAGAGAAAGACAGGAGGCACTTGGCTAAAATACTTCCACGCCTCTCAATTAAAGGAATGGAAAGGGAAGCCGCTCCAAACCGCCCCGCCTGTGTATGACCCTGGGGGAGCCGCCGCCAGCCCAGCCCCCCTCTGCCCAGTGATTTGCCAGACGTCCCTTCACCCTGGGCCAGAGATACCCTGTGTCCCCTTAGACAAGACCTTTGTAGCTCTAGTATAAAAGAAACAGCAGAATATGTAGATGTAGATGTGAATGTCAAAAGTTTTTCCAGTTCTATTCTTTAACTTCCTTAGGCGGGCCCCACAGTTGGGACCCTAGGGGGAAACACGGCAACCAAAGCCAAATAGGACCACCACCGAAAGTGATTCTTAATTGGATTTTAAGCCGCGTGTTTGGAAAAAAAATTGCACAGGCAAAAGAGATTTGCTGTGTGTGAAAGTGTTTGGAGAGGCTTTAGCCCAGAAGTGAATGCAGTCTTCCAACGGTGAAACCACCAAATAAGGTGATTTCTTTGTTTGAAAACATTTCACCCGCCGTGCTGGTGAAGATCCCGCATCTACGTAGATTCGGGGTCTCACCTGCCAGACCCACGCTTTCGCATGATGGTCGGCTTTGGCTTTGAGGGCCGTGCCTCCCCTGGAAAAGGACCCCCAGATAGCCCAACATCCCTCTTTTACTAATGTTCATATTCGTCATGGTGAGTTGCTATACGGCGCCACCAGTTAGTACGCTTTAGTGCAAAGGTAAGAGACCCGCCAGTATTCTGTAAATATGTTACCTCTGGAATATGTTATTGAGGTGCGTTCGCTACGCACAAGGAGCAGCGTGCCTCATTTACATAGCCAGGATCCCCCGCGCCAAGATGACCCCCGAATAACCCAGACCCAGTGGCGCCGGCAGATCTCGGCCGCCTCCGCCGCTTTTCGATAAACGCTGCCGAGCACCTTCGGCTCCACTTCGGCCCTTTCCGCCAGCAGCCGCTCGCCCCACGTACTGATATCTTTTCCCTTGCCCGTACCGTATAAGGGAAAAGAAGGGGGGGAGACATATTGAAGATATAATGAAGCCCTGCCAGGCACCCCAAGTAAGGGCAACCTAAAAGTACCCCAGACCCGTATGCTTCTTGCTCCGCGTGTTTTTCTTTTTGCTCAGTGCATTTTTCGTTTGCTCAGTATATTTTTCTTTTTGCCCGGTGTACCTTTTTTTTTAAACCAGAAAATGGGGCCTCCCGAGGGAGTCCCTCCAAAAATTGGTTGTCCTGCAAATATATGACGAAGGCCTATTTTTGAAAATTAAAGCGAGGGCCCCCGTCTGCAGCAACCCTTATAGTTAATGGAAACCGCTCTCTAGTTTTTTTCTTTTTAAAACGGCAAAGCCAGGCTGAGCCGGACCGATAGCCCTCAGCCCGCCAAATAAAAACAGCCCGCCACCGAGCAAGGGGCACCTGAAGGCCACATAGTCTAGGCACCCAGGGACCCCTGGGGCAAGTTTGCATAATCCCGCCTAACGTGCAGCTGACCTTTGCTCGACGTAAAGACGTTCCCCCCCCCTGAAATATACATGCTTTAGGAAGAAGCCCCCGCACAGGAGTTCCCCAGAGCAACAAGCTGGAAGGCTCGCTTAGTGCCCCTGGGACTTCTCGTTCGAACCCCGCTTAACATACAGTGCTGGCAGAAATACACTCTCCCTTTTCCCCCACTCCACTTCATTTATTTTGCTGCAAGAAACTCAGGGAACCTGTACTTATATCCGCAGGTCTCCCCAGGATATTTTCACCACAAAAGGAAAAGGAAGGCCAGGAGATGAGGCACCTGGCTACTCTGTGTTTGCTCGTGCTGGCAGGCACCCTAATAGAGGGACGCCCATCCAAATTAATGCCCTACCCCCACTGGAGATGTATCAATACCCTGGCAGGAAATGAAATGATGGTCTGCAAGGTTGTGCAGCAGATTAATATGACCACCCCTACGGATCGCACAAACTTCCGCAGCTGTGAAGAGCAGTGGATCCGACCCCCAGAGCTTGTTATTTTATGTGTGGGAGTGAAAACCATGTCCCAAGAGCTAGTGTGCTACTCGCCTACTGATACGGTTTCACCACTTGCTCCAATTCCATGTATGTTCCTTCCCCGTATCAGGCCAGCCCCCACCGCAGTCCCAGTGGTAGACAAATATACCACCCCTGCCAACTTCGAAACCTCGCCATTTGTCACTGAGGCTTTCGGACCATACTGTGAAGTTATTTTAGTGTCGGCCACAGTATGGAAGGCAGGAGACCCCTTTAGAATGACCATCCTACTAGGCACCACTACCACTGAGTCTGCATCTGTCACTATCACGCCCCCTTCAGGCACGGGTCTCTCCTTTGCTATAGAACGCTGGGAGAACTCGACCTGGATTGTAAAGGAGGAAGACCTAGCCAAACACGGCCCGCCCGATTGGATACTGGTTCAACAGACGCCCGAATGCCAAACCAAGCCCCTAGTAGAGAAATTTCACCGGCTTGGGCTGCTCTTTGTAAATTTGACTCACGAACCAGGCAATTATTCCCTGCTGATCCGGACCCAGGAGACCCACACCATCCAAATTGACCCTTTGATTGTTAGCAATAAGCAATTAAGCCAAGGCGGCACGCATATAGTGGGCTCCCATGTTTTGAAGACTGACATTCGAGAGAGAGTTCTAGTCCGCCCGCAAATGTCTTTAAAAGAGATCCGCATAGACTTAGCTGAGCTAAATGTAACCCAGAGGCTGCCGCAGTGCGCTCCCTATCTGGAGGCCGGTAGCAAGGGTTGGAATGCATGGCTACAACTGTGGATCGATCCCCCTCCCTCTCTCTCGCGTGCCAGATGAAGCATTGCCGACTGGACTGCTCCTGCAGCCGGAGACTTAGCAATCATGGATTCGGTCAACATTGAGACTCTCGCTAATAAGTTTGCCCATGTCACGACTAGCATCTCCGACTTAGGTAAACCGGTGGTGCAGTCCCTAAATTCCATTTCGAATGGGCAACACGAGATCAGCTCCATTTTAGTTAACTGGGAGAGTCAAATTGAAAGAGATTTTTCTCTGCTGCTCAAAGGAACACAGTCTTTTGAACGCAACGTGTCAATAGCCATGGCATGTATACAGGCCCAACAATTAAACCAGGCTGTGGCCATGGGGCTAATTCGGCAAGCCACAGACGGGCACTTGCCCCTGGAAATTAAAAGATTGATTATGCCCAAATTGTCATCCATAGAACTGGAGCTTGAATCCTGGTGGTCCCTTGTAAATTCCTCATTCTCATCGACCACCCAGGAGCTTAAATTATTTTTATTAACAGCCAGTGCGCACGAGTCATTCCATGTGTATCCAGTCGTGCCTCTGGGACTCCAAGTCAGCGACACCAAAGTTCTCTACGCCCACCACCCCGACCATTGGGCCCGCTTCACCCCGACCGGATGGCAGCTCGTCAGCCTCCAAGGGTGCCAGCATCGAGACCAGACCGGCTTCATTTGCCAAGACCGAGCCTTTGCACCTCATCACCCCTGTGTAGCCCCGCAAGTCGACGCCCTCAACGAGTGCTCTTTTGAGGTCGTCCGGGAGAACAGCTCCGCTGTGGTCTACCTTGGGAAAGGATGTGCCTGCATGCGAACGGCCTGCGACTGTGATCCTGAACTCGTTCCAGCTCAAGCCCGTGATCCCGGGAGTCAACCGCTGCTTCTGCAACCTGTCTTCGGTGGCAGCCTGCGACTTCACCTACACGGTACCGGTCTGGACCCAAGAAGAGATCCTGGTGCTACCCTCCATCTATCGGTATGTGAAGCCAGTCTCCCTTGGCATCGGTCTGGAGCTAATCCACGAGCTCCTGGCCCACCCCCAGCTCCATCGCACCCTCCAGAGCATCCAGAGGGACGGGGACACCACCGCTTTGGTTGTGTCCCACAACGGAAAGGAGATCCTGGACCTGGTCCAACGAATCAAGACCACCGGTGAGCACTCGTGGTGGGAAACCCTCTTTGGCTGGAGCCCCACTGCCACTGGAATTTACAATTTGGCTTTGCACCCGATCATTGTTATTTTGGCCTTCCAAGTTTTGTTGTGTGCCTCACTGCTTTATTTGGGCTGTTGGAGCCGCCGACAGCTCCAGCAACTCCAACTGTCCTACCGTTTGGATCATTACAATCCAGATCTCCTCCTGCCTTAAGGATTGTTCTTGGCGCCCTCCTTTAACCCTTGTTCATTTGCTTATGTTGTTATGAACTATGACTATGTTTTATTATGTGTACGGATCCTGAACCAGCCCCATGGACGCTTTGCTGCCGGACACCGCTCCAAGGCCCTTTTGTGGACTAGGGGGGGACATATTTCTCTGCCTCCCAGCCCACGGCCCGCCTACGAACGACCGCCAGCGGCGCTACCTCCATGAGGACTAGAACTGTGTGCCTGAAGCCCTTCTCACCGCCCACCGACCCTGCTCTGCGGATTGACGCAAACAGCAAGGGGGGGTGGAAGTGTGTTTTGGAACACATGGACTAAGCTTGCTTGTTCTTGTAAATATGCAACCCAGTCTAGCAGCTGTACTGCGGACTGAGCCGTCTGTGATCTTTGTTGTTCTATTGTTTTATGAATTTCTTGCCATTGCTTTTTATGAATTTTACTCCCATGAATTTAGCCCCGAACTAGTCCCTCCCTCTATCTACTGCAAGTGCGCCCATGATCTTCCCATGAACTGGGACCCTTTTTATCACCCCCTATTAACTTCATCCCTATGAATTTGATTTTAACCTTATGAATTGCCTTTTTTTTACCTGACTCCCTCCGCCGAGGTAATTCTAGCCTATTTATCATTTTATGAATTTGGTTTTAACCGAGACCCCTACTGAACGGTCTCTTTTAAAGGTTATTTTATTCCTGATTTTAGACTCTATGAATTTGGTTTTAATCTGGCTCCATGAGTTAGCCTTTTAATTGCGAAGTTTATTTTTCTGCCCCCATGAGCCCTTCCGTCGCTTACCCTCATGAATTATTTCCTCGCACTTGCTTTTATTATTGCTGCTTTTATTTATATACTGGTTTTAATCTCTTATGAATTGTTCTATCCTATCGATTGCTTTTAACCTCATATATACATATATATTTATTATTTTAACCACCCATGAATTACTCCAATATTGTATCGATGAATTGGTCTATGCCTTGCTTGCACATTTCACTTTTATCCTGTATGAATTGCTTTTACTCCTACATTCATGAATTGAACCATGAATTGTCTTTGCTTTTAAATCCTATGCTTATGAATTAATCCATGTATATGAATTGCCCCTGGTCTTAGTGTTTTAATCCACCATGAATTGCGAATGAGTTACCTCCAGTTATGAATTGATCTATGTACGCAAAATATGAATTGTTGCTGCTTATATACATGAATTGCTCATTGCCGCTTATATCACTATGAATTACTATTGCTATGAATTATTACTATTTATTCTGATGATTGCACTTAGCACACCTCCTGGTGTGAACCCAGAGACCTGCAGCCCATTGGCTGATCTAAATTGCACTTATTCGGTTAGGTGGTTCTCCAAACTAAATTTTTGAGTGACGCCTCCTCCCCCTTCCCTTCCCACTCCCTCTCCGCTCGAAGCTCGACCACCGGACATTGCCGACCACCTCGCCTTTGAAGTCAAGTTCGGAGACCCACGCGCCTGACGCCACGGGGTCTCCGAGGGGGGGAATTGTTGCCAAGTAGGCCCCCTCCCCTGCTTTAAGGCCTGCTATGAACTGTGTTAAAGTTTCCTGCATTACTGTTTCACTGCTGCACAAAGATTGCTTTGCACGTGTGTGCTCTGATACACGTGTCAGTTTCCTGCCTGCGTGTCAATTACCCTGCTGCTGCAATAGACTGTGTGGTTCACCGACTCCATGTTTGGATAACTGCACAAAGGACTCTCTTTCTGGGCAGCCCTGCCCTGACCTGTATCTGGAATTCCCAGTGTGTGTTTGGACTCTGTTACAAGTGTGCCCCGTGCCTGCAGTGCCATCTGCCACGGACCGTGCCTGTTCCCTGCCTTGGACTGTGTTTTAAAGTGTTGTTCCCCCTGCCTCCATGGAAGCCTGCCTCATATGGGCCCAAGCCGCTGCTAGCAGCCGGGCGCCTGCCGGGGAAACCTCCAGCGAGCCTGGCTAGGCGCTCCCTGGTCAGTTCCTGCCTGGAGCCTCCCGTGGGCCGGTCCCCGAGCTTGCCCTCGCTACCGGGCAGCCTGCAAACCAGCCTCAGCTATGCCCAGCCGGCATCCATGTTCTCAGGCAGCCAGAAGACCTGAGGAAAAGACTGCTTTGGGAAGCCATTTCGGCGAAGCGGGCACACCACGTCCGCAGTGACAGTACCTCGCCCCGCTCTGCATATCTTAGGAGCCGCCCCGGAGAAGAACTAAGTGCTGACCATCCCAAGCACTTAGAGAATGCATCTCAAAGAAACCTCCGCATTCCAGAAGCTGATGACATCAGGACAAGCCCTGTCCGCTGGAACATCCTTTCAGCCCACTTGGATTTCCCCCTCCCTCTTTTGTCCCCTCTTCCTGAGGTGTCACTTATCCCAATCTGATTACCAAAGTGGCCCATCCAAGCCATTCAGTAACCCATTAGAACCTTTGTTTTGAACTGTGAGAACCACCAAGTACAGCACCAGCCCCAGGGTACGTTTTGGGGTATTTAAGCTGGTCTCCCAGACCACTCGGTGCTTAGGCCATTCCTATCCAGACTTCCTTGCTGTCCGTCTGTGGTCCCAGTGCTGGCATTGGGCCACCCTCGCTGCTGTGTCTCTGCTTCGCTCAAGGATTGTGAGTATTTCCCTTATCATCGTTGGGAACCCGCTAATGCGAAAGTCTCTATATTTCCTACTCTGTGTTTCTTAGGTCTTGTATGTTCTTTGTATGCTTGTGCAAGTTTAGGCTTACGCCACACTAAATACACGTGTTTGGAACCTATTTGTAGTCTGCCTCTTTTTCACTAGAGTGTCTGGGATCGGGACCTCCGTAGACATAGGTTAAGATCCGCGCTAATTTTAAAGTTACAGACTGCTACAGCTAATTCCCCATTATAATATAGAGCAGTTCTGGTAACACCTTCCATTGGTAACTTTATCTTAATGACACCTCTCAAAGCCAATATTTAACTAACAGTGTGATGTCGCTTCTGGAATAAATCCAGAAGAGGTGTGTTTTGATTCACACTCTGTGGCATGGTTCAGCATTACATACAAACAAACAAACAAACAAACAAACATACAAACATATATATACAGAATTAAACAAACATATATATACAGAATTAAATAGACTACAGAGTTATTGGCTCCGCACTAATTTCTAGTTCTTGTTTTCTGCACATTGCTTTAATCTGGATTGTGGTAGATTGATAGCTGTGGTTTCATGTCATCTGTCAAGCCTACTAGCTTCTTTAGAATTCTACCCCTTGGGCTACTGATTAAAGACAAATATGATTATATAAATAAATGTTTGGAATTATAATAATAGGATCTTTTTGCCATGATATGGTTAACTGAAATTAACATGGGCTGCTTCCAGTCTGTATTGCGTGCTTCCTCGTTCAGAGAAGTTCAAGTGCACAGCTCCCTGTCTTTTCTATAATCTTGTTTATGGATCTTGGGGACAGTTCTGATAGTATCAGAACAGTTCCCAGGAATAACTTTGCCTATTCTTGATCAAGTAATGTTGGCCAAACTTTGAAACCATTACCTATTTTCATCTCTCCCTTTCTGTTGCCATCTTCCGCAAGCAGATGAAGGCTTTTTGTTTCATTTGGCATACCCTCAGTGATCCCTCCTTCATGCCGAATGTTTTAACTGTTTTAAATGTTTTAATTGTTATTTTTACTTCTTTGTATGTGTTTAAATCTTTTAATTGGTTTAATGATGTGTTTGGGTTGATTTTAATGGCTTATTATGTAATTTTGTATGTATGTTTTAATTTGTTAACCTCCTTAGTACCCCTTGTAGTGGCAGAAAGGTAGGATAAAAATTTTATTAAATAAATAATTACTCTCCAGCAAGTTGAAGCACCACTGCTTTCAAAAAGCTGTAAAAGGGATCAGTAGTTATTTCTGGTGCCATTGCCTATATAGGTTCCTAGCATTAAAATTTACAAGATAATTCAAAAAACATGTGCAGAAGAGAGAAGCATCTTACTTGAAACCATCCCATTTTCATCCTGCCTGCCTGTGTATGGTTAGGAAGTAAACACAGAGCAAATTCTGTTCAGATAATGCTGCAGAATCAAAATGTTTGTCCCTCCCTCCAGTCCTATGTTAGTTAATTTCTGTTACTTCCCCCTTTTTGGATAATACACATCAATGTAATTTATTTTTTCTCCTTTTCCTTATTCTTGACATCACGCTCTTTTTACTCTGAGCAAGCTAGTTTGTTTTTGTCCTCTGAGGAAGTTCAAGGTATAATGAGCAAAACATCCGGATTAATTAAGGAACTTTATGTGTATTTCCCCCCCATAGAATAGATTGGATCGCATCCAAATCAAGGTGGACCTCAAAGTCAGGCTCCAGCCAACACTCATCCCAGACTGCTGACATCCAAAGAACAGTTTTACTATATTCATGATAAGAAATACCCTTGCTAAGACAAGAAGCCCTTTAAAGGCTTTAGTGTCACCTTCTCAAATGTTTGCAGTGACTCCAGGCTCTTTCCCAATACTGTACAACATTTGCAAACTCGGCTATTGCCAAGCATCCCAGTGAAATGCAATGCCTCTGAGCATGTCAGCTTGGATACCCACAGCATCTGACTGCCTTGATGCTGCATTTACACAACCCTAAACATATATCAGGCACTTTCCTACCATTTCTCTTTTTTTTACATACAGTAAACCTAGGCAGGGGCTCCCAGGATGTCAAAATACCACTATTGTAAATCTACTGTAAAACTGCTCCCTTCCCCTCCATGTTGCCACATCTTTTACAATGCAAAGGAGAGAGAGCATCAAATTCCCAGTTGTGGAACTGCCCATTAAATGCATGCAATTGATACTGATTTATACAAGAACGGAATGGGGATTTGCGGCTAGCAGGAAAAGGTTATGTTTTCATTGAAAAGTAGCTTTCATCTTTTTTTTCTGCTGTGTATCTTTATGCAATCTCTGCAACTAGATGAATAGACTGAGTCACTGTCTCCCTTGACCATTCTGAATAAGTGCACAGTTCTGTTCTGTTTACATATCTCCCTTTTATAAGATCATTGCCATTTATTATCGAAGGCTTTTAAAAATAAAGGCTGCACACCCACATCGATGTGTCTTTTTAAAGGGGTTATATGATTACAGAGGATGAGTTGGTAGCATATCTTACGCAATGCTATTAAAGTATGCCACCTAAAAGTTTAAATCATTCCATAAACAGCCAGAATAACACACACTACCTTCTTAGAGGATGCAGCCTTAATGTCTTTGCTCATATGGGGACCACTAGCCTACCATTTCAGTGGTCTAAGCTATGGATGTGAAAGTGTCACAAAAGGAGGGCAAATAAATGCATAATATTGGGGGGCGGATGTCTGTGTGTGTTTGTGTGTGTGAACTCTGAGTGGAGCCATATCCTTTTATGTTACGAGGAGGCAGAAAAGCCTTAAAGATACGTTTGAGCAGAGGGAAAGCAAAAGATTTATTTATTGCTATTTTCTAAAAGAGGAGTCGGCAGAATTGAGAACCTAGGGATCCATTCTCAAGCTAAACTCATTAGGGTCTTCAATGAGCAGCTGCTATTTGGCACTCTGTACCTCCTACAAGGCAGCAATCTCCAGTCAGCTGACTTCTGCAGAGCCTTTGGAGGCTATTGATTGGAAGAAGAACACCCAGCCATATTGTGCTGTATCATCCTACTTCATCTCATGTGACAGTTCTGGGGAGGGAGAATTTCTTTTTAAAAAAAAAGTATGCTCCAATGACAGAAGCTGCCTAAGAGTAAGATAGCAAAATGTCCCATTCCTAGCACTGTCTGCAGAATCACTAAGTCTGAGGTCTTCATGTGAGGAGGCAAAGAATACTTTTCTACCCCCCCTCCCCATTCCTCTTTATTCAAATTTCACCCAGGCCACTGCAAACTTGACAGGTGGTTGGGGGTACACACATGGGGGGTGAGCTGAAAGGCAAAACATCCACAAGAATTGGTTACTTAGGGAATTTCTAGGGAAAAATGTTTGCTCATCAGTGATGTACAAACTTCTTATGTGTGAAAAGTTCAGCAATGAACAGTGTGGTAATTTACCCATTACCATAAAAGCTTTTGAGTTTTTCAAAAAGGACAAGAGTGGTGAGAAATACAGTGGAGGGTAAATGCGTGTTAATATACTTTGCCAATCTGGTGATTTCTGTGTCAAGAATTGCAAAATCAGGTGTTCAGTTCCTCAAGAGAATTTCAAATGTGTGTGAAGATGTGTTAGACAGCCTGCACATCATTTTGAACAACTACCCTCAGAGTTAGGCTCAAAGCTAAGTGAGGGAAGCTTTCTTTGTTTAAGAATGGATTAGAATTGGGGTTTGGTGGTAAAGGCTAAACAGAGCAGGGATAGGTTTGTATATTTTTTTAAGTATGTATCTCTTATTTGTATCTGTTTTCAGTCTATTTTAGATCTCCATTCATATAATAATGTTTGTTTAAAATGGCTGTTACTCAACTCCGGTCTTTTGAAAGGAGTTATTAATCAGATAATAATAATATCAATAACAATAACAGCATTCAATTTATATACTGCCCTTCAGGACAACTTAATGCCCACTTAGAGCAGTTTACAAAATGTGTTATTATTCTCACGACAATCACCCTGTGAGGTAGGTAAGGCTGAGAGAGCTCCGGAAGTTCTGTGACTGACCCATAGTATCTTGGACTTCTTTTTGTTTACATAATCAAATGGTGAGGGGGTATGTACTTTGAACAACTCAGTTGATGGAGAGGAAAGTGAAGTAAGACATGTTCAGTTGTTTTAACCTCTTCACTCCCGCATGGGCAGAGTCTCCTATCCCAGGAGTCACCCAGTTGCCTTCAAGTGGAAGAATGGGGAATTAAACCTGGTTCTCCAGATTAGAGTCCTGCTGCTCTTAGCCACTACACCAAACTGGTGTTTTTGTTATCTGTTGTTTACCATCTTGGGGACACTTATTTGAGTGGAAAGGTGGTATATAAATGTTTTAATAAATAAATGAAAATAAGTATAAGATTCCGTTGTAATGTGCATCTTCCTGTCCTGATCCATAGACTTGAATCCCTGTCCCCCATAACCTCCCTTGCCTTAAAGGTTTGGGTTGTTTCTCCTCCACTACAAGGTGTATTGTACTGTTATACAGCTGTCTTCCTAGTGGCCCCATAATTTCCCTCTCTGGCTCTTTGCATTGAAACATACTCTGGACAAAATGGAAGAATCATAGAACTCAGGGTGGCTTACAAAAAGTTCCCATGAAGTTAGCCATGCAACCACTCACCTGACCTTTACTTGCACAGTGTCAGCAAGGTTTGTGCATCATTTGCCTTCCCTGGGTGGGACTGCCCAGGTTAGTTGATTTATCCTTAATTCCTGCTTCTATCAATCCGTTTGCTAAAATAATTTTTAAAATTATTAATACTCATATTTTTGCATGAGTTCACAGCCTTAACAAACAACATTAAAAGAAAACAACAATCCAGACAATCTCAATATTGGTTAAAACCTAGAAAATATCCACTAAAATTAAAATACATCATAATAATTTAAATCATAAATCTTAACAGCAGAAATACAAAGTTAAAACTAACTAGCTATTCCTATATTAACACATCAAGCATAAAACAGAACTCACACATCAGACTCAGCATAGAACTCACAATTTATCAATCAACCAAACTAGCAATAGAGGATTTGACAGAGTGTTTATAACCAAAGTGGTAAACGTTGCCATTTGTGATGTTACCCACTTATTTATGTCATCAAGCAATATCACAAGTTTATTCATGTCTGACCTCCCTGGAGATCATAATAAAATATTCCCAAGGTATCTTTCATGGTCTACTGTGAATCTTGGGCAATGAAAAAACGTATGGGCTAAGTCCTCACTAGATCTCTGATCACAAGGGCAGACAAGTTCATTATATGGGATCCCATTATAACAACCACTTAACATTGCCAGTTATAACATTGTAAAATATCCAAACGTGCTTTAGTAAATGCCTTTTTATGTTCCAAATTTACTAGATCAGTAAAATAAGATTGAAGGATTAGAGGAAAGAATGGAAGCTGCCTAGAGAGAGAGGCTCTCAGGGTATCCAATAACGTAGCATCCGCCTGAACACTTATATCCAACAGTCTTTGCTTTATTGTTTTGCTGCAAAAAAAAATGAAGTCTTCTTAAATATTCTTCTAAAAACCAAATTTGGCTACTAGATTTAACATATGACTTCTCCATGAATTAGTTTTCATATCATAAGCCAAAGTTAAGAAATCTGAACTTGGACCAAAGAGAACTTTCAACCAAATATTAATATGCTAAAAGAACACGCATTCCCTCTAAAACAACCAGAATAATAAATCTTTAAAAATGGAGTATAGGTATCTTTTCCCCAAAGAGTGGCAAATGCTATCATGATTCTGCTCCCAAATCAGTACCAATATGTGCTTGTGCTTAATTCATTTTGCTGGCAGTGAACTTGCTGAATTTGACTTTGACTCTTGACCCAGCATATAGACTCAAGAATGATACATGTAAAATAACATATGTCTTTCACTCAGGACCATAGTAAGCCATTGCCGGGCCCCTAGGCTTTCAGATATTTCAGGCCCCCTCCAGAAATTCAATCTTTCACCCCACTACAGCTGACAACCTGACCCTGGCACAGTAGGTACTAGACTGCAGTACATAGCCCTATTGAGGGTCTCCTAAAGAATTCTTCTTCCTTTTTTCTTTTTCTTTTCAAAAATTTTTATTAGGTGAGTACAAATTACAAATATAATTTTCAATTAAAAACCTAAATATCAATTTTCCCCCACCCTTTCCCTCCCCCCTTTTTCAAAGACTTCCAACAGCTTCCCAACCCATATCTTATTCTATAACTTACTTATCTATTCTCTCTATGTATTATTATCTCATATTCCGTTAATAAACTAAATAATATCCATTAAAATCAAATCTATACAGAACTTAAACTTGACAATAATTAAAACTTCACTTTAACTGGTAAAGATCCCTATCCCTAATAATTTCCCCAATTAGTAACTCAAATTGCCATAATTTCCCCTTCACGTCCCACTTTTTCTCCAAATACTCCTTCAATTTCCCCCAATCATTAAAAAATTCTTCAGAATTCTGGTCTCTCAGCCTTCTTGTCATTTTGTCCACTTCCGCCATGTACAGCAACTTTTGTATCCACTCTTCGATAGATGGTATTTCTTGCACTTTCCATTTCTGCGCATATAATATTCTTGCCGCTGTTGTCATATAAAATAACAATGTTCTATATTGCATAGGAACATCTTCCATATTTAAGTTCAGTAGCAGGAGTTCTGGGTTCTTTATTATTGAAATCTGCAAAACCTCATTTTTCACTTCTAAAATATCTCCCCAGTACTGCCTAGCAACCTCACAAGTCCACCACATATGACAGAATGATCCTTCATGACTTTTACATTTGGTCTCCTAAAGAATTCTATTCACATTTTAAAAATATTTTTATTGCGCAAATAGAATTCTTCAGGAAAGCACATTTGGAGGGGGGGGTATAATTGTTCAATACTGTAATATTTTGGAGTGAATAAAATTTTTATTATTTATTAAAATATATAATTTGTGGATAATTGTTTTAGTATAAGAGACAATTTGTTTCAATTCAATAAGGAAGCAGTTAATTATCTTATTAATAGAGGTTATATAAGAGAATTAATTAATTGTAATTTATGTGGGAGTATGCCTCAGCAAAAAAAAATTGATCGGCCCCTAGTCCCTGCAGGGTCCCTAGGCTTCAGCCTAGTCAGACTTATGAATAATATGGCCCTGCTTTCACTGCCCTATTTCTTAAGCAACTGCCTATCTCTCTTTGTGTCAGGATCTTTTTGTCTATGGCTGGTTCCTCCTGCTTTTCCTCCCTCTAGGCCAGTCCTTTCCATTCTGCGGTAGATACAAACGCCTGAATCCATGACAGGACACCCTTCCACTCACGGCTACAGTAAAGTACAATTTCTCTTCATAGGGGAATGTAAGGCTACCTACTGATAGGACTGTCCCCATACAACTCAAATACGTGTTGTGAAGATACCACACATATAGCATATTTTCCCAGAAGCGAGTCCCACTACAAACCTTTTTTTCAGATAAATGTGTCCAGTTACAATATTGCAACCTTAGTTGTGGTAAGTACCATTCACTAATAAAAGAACTGTAGGTCAGTGGTAGAACTTTGTTTTGTGTTGAAGACTCTGGTTCAAACACCGGCACCTTTAGTTTAAAAAAAACTAGGAAAGATGTCTCTAGTTGGAAAGCTGCTGCCACTGAGTAGTCCTTGAATTATGGCCTAACTTAATATATGGTAACTTCAGATACATTCCGAAATAATAAGCTGAAGGCAGGAGGAGATCAAAGAATAAATATCACCTTTCCAATATAATTGCAGCAAGGTTAGTTAGTTAGTTAGTTAGTTAGTTAGTTAGTTAGTTAGTTAGTTAGTTAGTTAGTTAGTTAGTTCGTTCGTTCGTTCGTTCGTTCGTTCGTTCGTTCGTTCGTTCGTTCGTTCGTTCGTTCGTTCGTTCGTTCGTTCGTTCGTTTGTTCATGTTCATTCATTTGTTTGTTCGTTCGGTGGCCATTTGAGGTTTGCTAGGCAATCACAACAATATTGCCCAGCCCTCCACCATTTTCACCTGCCCTTCCTTATAATTCAAGATGGCTTGCAATAATACATTAAAAACATTTACAGTTAAAATGAAAATAAAATAACCCCCAAATCTTTATCTTTCAGAATGAGTAGGATCAAACAATGAAAATTAATGGGAGGTGACAGTGTCACTTACTGGGTCACTTTATTATTTATTTTATTATATTATATTTATATCCCATCCTCTCTGCAAGAGGGCTCAGAGTGACTAACAATAAATTACAGGTTTAAAAAGATAATAGAATTACAGAAGTCAAATCTAACTATTTGATTTCCCAAAGTCAGGCGTCATCAACAATACAAAGACCATTATAAAAAGCTACAGATACAGCAATGATACAGCGCTCAAGGCAGCTGAAGGATGGGGCGGGGCAGTCAGAAAAGGGACAGATCACCAGCCTTCAACCAAAGGCCCAGCGGAACATCTCCATCTTACAGGCCCTGTGAAACTGCAACAAATCCCATAGGACCTGCATTTCCAATGGGAGAGTGTAGCACCGGGCCAGGGCCAGAGCTGAAAAGGCCCTGGCCCTGGTTGAGGCCCAGAGAATGTTCCTCGGGCCCTGGGACCACCAGTAATTGCTTATCTGCCATGCATAAGGCCCTGCAGGAGACATAATGGGAGAAGTGAGCCCATAGATACGTTGGTCCCAATCAATTAAGGGCTTTGAATACCAAAACCAACACCTTGAACCGGATTCAGAACTCAACTGGGAGCCAGTGCAGCTGACACAGCACTGGATGGATATGTGCCCTAAATGGAGTCCCCATAAGGGAAATGCCACTGCATTCTGGACCAGCTATAACTTTCTGAAACAAGTCCAAGGACAGCCTGGAGGTGACCATTGCATGGATCACCGAAGCCAGGTCCTAGGATGAGAGATACGGTGCCAATTGCCTGACCTGTTGGAGATGAAAAAAAGGCAAATCAAGCAACAGCTGTGACCTAGGCCTCCACAGAAATCACGGCATCCAGTTAAATGCCCAAGCTTTTCACCGTTGACGAAGACCATAATTGTACTCCATCAAGGGTTGGGAGCCCAATTTTGAGACCCATCATCCCATGACCCAGATGTAGGATCTCCATCTTCAGAAGATTCAATTTCAGGTGGCTCTGCTTCAATCATACCACCATGGCATCCAGACCCTTGGCCAAGGCATCTGGTGCAACGTCCAGCTGGCCATCCATCAACAGATAGAGCTGAGTGTCATCCGCATACTGGTGGCAATGCAGCCCAAAACTACACATCACCTCGGCAAGGGGGTGCATGTAGATGTTAAACAACATCCAGGAAAGAATCAACCCCTGAGGGATGTCACACACCAAAGGACAGTGTGAAGGCATCTGTTCCCCTAGTGCCACCCTCTGTCCTCAGCCCTGGAGAAAGGAGTTCAGCCATTGCAGGATTATCCTATGTATTAGAACAGTGGTGAGGTTGTGGAACAAAAGATCGTACCAAAAATTATTATTATTATTATTATTATTATTATTATTATTATTATTATTATTATTATTATTATTATTATTATTACGGTTGTAGACCAGCATAACAAACAAGAGATTACACTTCTCTGACATTCAAATAAAACCTAATGAAATAAAACCTAAAATTAAATATTTACACATAGATAATTTTAGAGAGATAAATGTGGTATATATGGCAAATATGTTTTGTAAAATTATGTCTGCTAATTTATATCCTCTAGATTAAATATAGTTTAGAACTTGGTTCATTGCTGTTCATTATTGACTAGAGTAATTTGCCGAGCTTCACAAACAGCTGTGGAAAATTTTGTGGTTAATACTGTAACCTGCTTGTTTTCTCCCATAAGCAACATTTTAACATATGCTTGATTTGAGCAGCCCAGGGTTCTATCAAATGGGGGGGGGGGTATGTACTTTGAACAACTCAGTTGATGGAGAGGAAAGTGAAGTAAGACATGTTCAGTTGTTTTAACCTCTTCACTCCCGCATGGGCAGAGTCTCCTATCCCAGGGGATCTTTTTGTATTGCACCTCTACTTCCACTGTGGGGAGAGCTTGCCATCTGGCAAGAGAAAAGGCTCTCCGCTGGCTTGGAATCTCTAGTTCAGATAGATATTCAGCTGGGGCAACTATATATTTCACTTGTGGAAAAGCCAGAAATGTTGGTGATCTCCCTTTGCTTTACCTGTGCCTTTGCTTGATCAAATCCCATTTTTAAGATCGATTGAAGGGAGAATCCCAGTGCAGCCAACTTATTGTTTACCACCTTCTCCCATGATGATTTGAAACTATCCTTTATAATTGGGGGCGGGGTTTTTTGTCCCTTTGGATAATAATTTAATTTTAGCTACTGAATGATAGAGGCAAGGGCCACTCCTTTGATCATGACAGTCTCCCGTCTCAGGTTAGCATTTGATACCCACTTGGGCATTTGAAGGACAGTTCTTATCCATTTTGTTTGTACTCGCTCTAGCGGGACAAAATAGGAAGATGGAGATCTGATTACTGTTCCAGATAAACGTTGGGCAAATGTTTTGGCTTGAAAGAATTACTGTATCATCTACATACAGCAGTATCGAGATTTTACGATCTGATAGTTTGGGAGTGGGGTGACAGTCTAGGCTGATCATGTGGATGAAGTGGTCTGACCATGGCACTGCTTCAGGCATACCCTGATCCACATGTATCACCACCCCAAAGATCAAAATGCAGCGCATGTCCTGCTCAGTGTGTGCAAGCTGATGCAAACAGAGAGTACCAGTGCCGCCATGGATGACACTAGGTCTGCAGCCTGTGAGGAGGCAGCATCATCAGCATGAACAATAAAATCCCCCCAAACCAGAAGCGGGGAATATTCCCCATTCCCCAGCCAACCACAGCCTTTGACAGACTCAGCAAGGCAACTGCCAGTGCACTGAGTGAATGGGACACCAGGCAGATAGCTAAGTTCTATTCAGCATCCCATGCCAGGCCCACACAATCAATGCTGGCAATCTTTGGTGTGGGGAACAGCCTGATGGAGAAAGACTCTCGAATGAGTACTGTCACTCCACCCCCCAGTCACTAAACTGATAGTGATGGAAGACCGAAAACCCTGGGGGGGCAGGTGTCTCAAGGGACCATTTTGCCTTCCCTCACCCAGGTCTCCGTCACACACACGAGGTCCACATTTCCCAATGCAAAATACTGCTGCAAGGTTGTGGTCTTATTATTTATGGACTGGGTGTTACACAACAGCAGTGTCGGGAGAGGTCACCAAGTCCTATCCCTTCTACCAGCTTTCCTTGGGATGGGGTGAAGGTTGGAAAGAAGCTGAGCAGAAAGAAAAGAAAGAAACCTGCTCTCTCATCTGGCTGTGTACTTCTGACTAATATGTATGCTCCACACAGCTCCCTTTACATTATCAAGGAGCTAACTGGTCCCTTCCATTTTTTTCACTCAAGACTTTTTCTACACACACCCCTTTTAACCTACTGGGGGTATTTTCAATTAAGAAGATCTTCATTTTAGATCACAGTTTTGCTATGCAGAGAGTTCAGTGCTAATAAGTAAACAGAGGAGAAGTCAGTCATAATAATTCATAAGCAGCAGGAATAAAAGCGCATGGCTTTGTTATGGGGCTGGTTGGAGCCAGTTCATTTTATAGAATTTCATGCCAGCTACACTCCATAAATTTTTCACAATAATCATAAAATACCTTCTTTATTTTCTCACTCACTCCCCCCCCTTTTGTTGCTCTCCAGAGTTTATTCATTACACATGAAGCATATCTGGGCTGTGAAATACGTTACTAAATACCTCAGGACCTGTCAATCCACTGTAATTTAAATTGAATGTAACAATAATCCAGCCTGATTGCCCAGCTCACTAGTTAATGTGAGGATATTTGACTCTGTTAATCACCACAATAGCCAGGTCACATTTCCACGGTGGCATAAGTAAACAGATTAACCAGCATGCAGTGCAGTCCTAACAGCATATGAGAGAGCAATTTAAAAAAAAAAAAAATTACAAGCCTGTAGCCCCTTGTCCATCATGGTGCAGTGGGCACAGCATTGGATGTGGGTCTAGGCTAGATAGAATAATTATTTGAAGCCAAAGTTCCCAAACATGGCTGTTTTAAAAAGGCAGGTTACATTGTCAGCACTTTCCATGGAAATCTTGGTTTAACCTGAGCACTCATGTAACAATAGCATTCACTGCACAATGTGTAGTGTTGATCTCAGACAAGTGGTTCATAGGAGGCCTTGCTTAAGTCTCTCATTCTTGCCTCACTTACTTCACACAGGTTCAAATCCCCAATATGCTATGAAAGCTTGCATGGTGACCTTGGGCCAGTCATAGACTCTCAGCCTAACCTACCTCATAGGGTTGTTGTCAGGATAAAATGGAGGGGGAAACATTATAAGCTGCTTAGGGGGCCCCACAAGGGAGAAATGCAGAGCATACATTAAGTAAATAAATAAATGGATAAGCCCCATTGATGTAAATGGGCTTAGAAGGGCATGACTTTGTCTCAAATGGCACTGCTAACCCTGAAAGGTCTACTCAGGCTTGCAACACCTCATCAGGGATTCCAGGTAAAGTCTTCCATGGCTGTGCTGTTTGAAATTCTTTCACTGGAAAAGCCAATGGGTTAATCTGCAACCTCATGCATGCTGCTCCACTGAACTATTATCCTTTTTTCCGTAATCATTAGAGTTGTAAGTTATATTTGTTTTAGTTTTTGTATATAATTTACTGGTGTTTTTAACTCAAGTATTTAACATAAATATTATATAAAGGATCCTTTTGGTATGGTAACCATATACAAAGAAAAATCACCTGATAGCGCAAGATGATAAGATTTATATCAGTTAAGATCACAAACTATATTATGTCCTCCAGTTTTTCAAAATCCCCCTCATCCCCACTCTTCTCATGTGCAGCCCCTGTGTACACCAGGCAGCCTGAATAACAGCTCAGAGAGTGGATAATATCATTTTGCTTTGTCCCAGTTCTATGATGCTATCAAGCAATGACTGTGTTTTTAATTAAGAAGAAGATTCCTAAGGTGCTGGACAAATATGGGCAATAAATCTATTTTGTCGCTATCGGGAGAACAGCCGTGAACTAGCAGAGATCTTGAAGCCAAATCATGGCCTTTGTGGTCCTTGTTGTCCCCTTTCATCTTTAGTGTTAAGGAAACGCTCCAGTTTGCTGGCAAATGGGTTGTATATCTCCAATGACTTTTGTTTCCAACGCCTCTTGTTGGGGCAAGTAGGCCAAGGCACCACTGTCATATTATCTGAAGCCTAGGAGGCCTCGTTTTCAGCAACTAGAATCACAGCTGTTTATATTATTGTTTCCCAACCAGTGTTCCACAGAATCCTAGGGTTCCACAAGACCAGGAATCAGCCAAGAAATTGGCCACATTTGTTCAAAAATAAACAAGCCCAAATATCACACTGAAAGTAAACCTCATATTGATTTTGTATTTAAGTAAACTTTATTTTGATTTTATATTTTATTTGGAAAAAAAGATTAGATAACAGAAAGACACAGGAAAATGCTTCACTTTTTTCTTACAATATAAACTTACTTATATACAGCAGCTCTTTACAAATAAATATTCTTGCCAATAATTTAGCAGTGACTGAATTGTGTTCTCCACCATCAACTTTTTCTGGCCTGTAAAGGTTTTCATAGGTAGGGGTTTCTCAGGATTTGAAAAAATAATTCCTCAATGAAAGAAAGATTGAGAAGAGTGGCGGAATTCTTATCTGAAGAACCGGGTTTGTTTCCTCACTCTTCCACTTGAAGCCAGCTGAGTGACCTTGGGTCAGTCACAGTTCTCTCTGATTTCTCTCAGCCCCACCCACCTCACAAGGTGATTGTTGTGAGGATAATAATAACATAATTTGTAAACCGCTCTGAGTGGGTGTTAAGTTGTCCTGAAGGATAGTATATACATTGAATGTTGTTGTTGTTATACAGTTTTATATAAACAACTGTTTATATCATGCCAACATTGTAATGTTGGGATGTAGACTGTACATTGGCTGCCTAACCAAGCACAATTCAAACAACCCAATGCCCTAAATGATTTGGTTCCATGGTAGTTAAAGGGCTGTTTAGCCCTTTATGTGCCTGACATTAACTGAGGTCATCTGCAAAAACTTTTCTCTATGGGCCTCCACTGTCAGTGGTGAAGACTTTGGCTAAGAATGTTGCAGGAGATTAAATAGACAGACAGGATAGACATATATAAATAAATGAAGAGAATTTTTTATATCAGAAGCAAAGAAGGCAGAAATCGACAGTGGTAAGGCAAAGGTAAGGTTGGGGAGAATGCATGCTGTAGGAGGAGTCGATAAAGTAAAGATAATTCATAGCAAAAGAAGTGGCTTATGAGAAGAGAAGAAGAGAGTGTTTCAATTATAAAGAACGCCATGGCAGTTACATGGAGACAAGCAGGAGAAGTAGGGAACAGAAGTGGACATGTACTTTTGATTTCTTTTTTCGTTGCACAGCTCATACCCTTGACAGCAGATCATGCAAGAGATATGGGGATGCTAAGAGAAACGGCACCCTCTTTTTAAAACATTTCCCCATATCTAGAGGACATCATCACATGAGCATGGCCCTGTTCCTGCCAACAGCAGACAACATAAGAGTTAATTTTTCTGTGGGCTCCCTGCACCTTCTGTTGCATGTTGTTATATCTGTAAGCACCATACTAGGGCTGTCATCACATGGCCCTAAATTTAGCGCCAAACTAGGGCCATCTCCCACTGAATGCTCACCTTATTCCGGCTTTCTTGCGATTTCACCATTCTCCCCAATTCACGCTTTGTGACTCTTTATGTCGTCTTTATCCACTTCCATGTGAATGCCCTGGATCGACTATGAACACTTTGCAACACCAAAACGCTCACTCTCCCCGATCTGTCTCACCTAACACTAGTTCTCCTGCCCTACACTCCCACAAGCCCCAGCACAACCCGCAATTAAGCCTCAAAGTAATTTTTTTTAAAAAAACATCAGCCTTATAGCGCTATAGCGCTATAGCGCTATTCTGCCATGGGCAGGAAACCTCTGCTACCTATCATGGTTGGCTTTTGGGCTGGCTCAGCACAATATTGGTATAATAGAAAAGCGATATAACGCAAATATACGGGAAAAAATTTTTTAAGGGGCGGGATTTTTAGGGCCCCATTTCCGGAGGCACTTTGACTAACAGTCGAATTGTGCTTTTCCCTTTTAATGTGACTAACTGGAAGCGCAAGCAGTCATCAAAAGATGGGAGAATCCGTTCTAATAACGATAATAGAAGAAACAATTTCTAGTGCAAAACTGACGAAATAAGGGCCCGTGTGACGACGGCCTAGGCCAGCTCTAGTACTGCACATGGATTTTTACAAGAGTCCTCTGTGATAAGATACATGTTCAGTTTTATAGATGATGATATAGAGATTGTACTAGGATCTGGGAGACTCAGCTTTAAATCCTCATTTTGCTGTGGAAGTTTGTTGGCTCAGCCTAACCTACCAGACAGGGTTATTGTTGTGAGGGTAAGATAAAAAGAAAAGAATGACGCTTTGGGTAGTCATTGAGAAGAAAAGCAGTGTATAAATATCTAAATAAATCAAATGACTGGATAATTCATACAGACTGAACTGGTATTCTAATATACAAACTAATTTCAGTTTGTGGGATGCAAATAAACTCTAATTTGTCCAAGCACCCTCACTTGGACAGAATTGGAATTTATTTGAAACATCGAAGCCATAGTCCAGCTTTGCACGTGACATGAAGAGACAGGGGAAGGAGAAAGTGGTTTGTGGAGATATGACAAACAAACTGACTTCATGCCAGTGACTACAAATTACAACTTGTTGTGGTATTTGAATACAACCAGTAGCATGCCTGAAGCTTTGAAATCATGAAGGACCATGAAGGAGACAAATCCTGAATCCAGGACAATGTTTTTATCCTTTTCCTGCCCCAAATCTAGTGTAGTACACAGGGCCATATTATTCATAAGGCTGACTAGGCTGAAGTCTGGGGCCCCACAGGGACTCAGGGCCCATCAATGGTTTTTTGCTGAGGCACACCCCCACATAAATTACAATTAATTAATTAATTCTCTTATATAACCTCTGTTAATAAGATAATTAACTGCTTCCTTATTGAAGTGAAACAAATTGTCTCTTACATTAAAACAATTATCCATAAATTATATATATTTTTAATCAATAATACAAATTTTATTCACTTCAAAATATTACAGTATTGAACAATTATACCTCCCAAAATGTGCTTTCATGGAGAGTTCTACTTGTGCAATAAAAATATTTTTAAAATTGTGAATAGAATTCTTCAGGAGACCCTCAAAATGGATATAGAGCTATTTACTGCAGTCTAGTACCTACCATACCAGGATCAGGCTGTTAGCTGTAGTGGGGTGAAAGATTGAAGTTCTGGAGGGGGCCTGAAATACCTGAAAGCCTAGGGGGCCAGCCATGGGTTAATACGGCCCTCATAGTATAGTGGTTAGAAAGGTGGGTTAGAAGACACCCCCCAAGGGCATATTCCCACTCAGCTATAAAGCTCACTGGGTCAACTTGAAACAGTTACTCTCTCTCCACCTAACCTACCTCACAGGGTTGTTGTGATAGTATAATTGAAGAGGCCATGTAACTGACTTCTTGGAAGAAAGAGAGGATAAAAATGTAATCAATACATATATCCCCAGCAGAGGATGAAAAGGGATGGCTGAAGAAAAAATTGGCAATAATCAATTAATATTATTTCAATTACAAAAATCTATCTACAGATATAAGTATCATTTTACATACGTCAAATCAGAGAAATAGAGCTTAGAAATACAAGATGAATATTCAGCTGGAACATTCTAGCATTTTTTCTTTATTATTTTTTTATTTTTTACAGTTCACACCATGTATAAACCACTGTTTCTTTTGTATAAGCAGGGGAAAAAACCCAAAACTGACTTAGTGGCTTCAGATGCTTTTATATAACCCTATAATTTTTAAAGCCCTTTGTTTCATAAAATGAAATTATGTAGGCAATTAGTCTATACTGTGCACTAACCCCTGTTATGCTTTGGCTAGGAAAAGGAATTCAAAAGAGCAGGGTTATTTCATCTTAAAAACATGTCATTGTGCATGCCCGGTAAGTTTTTCATCAAAAATGTATTTATTAGGTTTACTGCAGAAATGAATTACTCTGTTAGCCTTTCCGCCTAATGATGCCAGAAACATGAAATGGATGGAACACTGTGAGTTACAGCTCTATCCATAACAGCATAATTGGGCCCACTTTAGGAACTGAGGGGGATGCGTTCTTCTGAAGAATGGAAACAGGAACTCTTTTTGTGTAGTCACTGGTACGTATTCAGAAGCTACGAATGATTTGTCATGAATTACTGTCCAGATTTGAACAAGTGTTTACCAGGATTTAGCCCCACATCCTGTTTCAGTGCCAGAATATGGGGAACAATTATTTTACTTATTTACTTGTCTATCTCATTCTTATCCTGACTTACCTGCAAGGAGCTCAGGGCAGCATAGCTATGCCATTTATTTTCATGATTACTAATGAGGTGATGCTGAGAGATGATAGGGACTGACTCAAAAATAAGCCAGTGAGGTTTTTATTTAAATATTTATACCCCATTTTTCTCTCCAATGGGGATCCATTCACCTCTCCTCCATTTTATCCTTACAACAGCCACCCTATGTGGTAGAATACAGGGATGTACAATTCGGGTTTGGTATTCCTTTAAAAATATTGAATTTTACCTGATTCAGTAAAATTCAGTATTACCAAATTCAAAAGGGAATATTGAATCAGATTTGGTATTCCTGAACTCAAATTTACCAAATTAATTCGGATTGACTCGGTAAACTTCAGTAATAGCAGCTGGGCTATTACTGAAGTTTGCTGGAACAGCAAAGAAACATTGTTTCCCACCTTTTTTACCAGATGTATATTTTTTGTCATAGGCGTACCTGTAGATTGGGGTTCAGGCCAGGGGAAGCTTGATTCATGAAGAAGAATTCAGCTTACTAGTATAGTGCCATCAGATACCTAAATGGGGCTTTTAAAAAGAGATTTCTGTGTCCATATCCAGGTAGACAAAAAGTAAGCTTCCAACATAGGTAGGCAGGTTTTAAAAGAAACTCTCACTTTTGGCTAGGTGCTTTGGGTGGGTTTATAATTTAACTGGTTAATAAGGTTAGTTACTAGTTATTGTAGGTTCCGGGGGCAGAAAAATGAGTGACAGGAGACCAGCGAGAGGCCCTGGGGGAAAGGCAAGGGATAAGAGTAGAGCGTGGGGAGGACTATGGCTCTCCCCACAACTGCATGGAGGGGGTCCACCCCAGCACAGCTGCCATTCACTAGTCTGGCTTCTGGTCACAGCAAGATGGAGGACCCATTGTATGCATAGTGCCAGCACTGTAGGGCCCTGGTCAGTCAAGGGAAGGATGTGAATCATGTCTCAATGACCAGCCTCATATGAGGAAGCAGCACCAGGCAGTGCTTCTTTGGAGGAAGAGAGAGACTGGCAGCAAGCCCAGCAGGGGAGTTGTCCCCAGGCTTCCCGTGTGCCAAGAGGGAGGATACAGAGGGCATCTAGGCTCATTACTTGGAAGACATATAGATGTTTCAGAGTGCTATGGCTTCCTTCCTGGACTCAGATGCAGGACATGCAGATTTTGTTCCAGGAATATGCATGCTCATGAGAAGGCTGCAACATGGCATCATGTCCCAGCTGCAGCCTCTCACTAAGAAGGAGTTGTGCCTGTTGGCGACAATGTGCGACCCGCACATCAAGGGCACCATTGCCAAGTGCAAGAGCTGCCCTTTATTTGCAGATGCAGCATAGGCAGGCCAAGAGGGGCCTCCTGCCAGCAGAGGGGATGGGGAGAGTCCTAGCTTTGCTTTCCCCCCCTTCTCCCTCCATGGCCACTGCTGGGATGTCCATGGAGATGGAGATACTCCAGCATGCCCTTGGCCCCTATGGGAATGTGAGGCACATGAGCCAGGATTTAGTGGAGGCAATAGTTAGGGACTACCTTGCAGAGCCCTGCAAGTTGCTTTCCACCAATCTGCTGAGCTACTGGGCCAAGAAGAAACAATGGAGAGTGGCTGGACACCCTACACAGGGAGTGCTGGGGATTTGGCGGGAGCATCAGTTTGGTTCTGTTGGACTGTCTGATGTGTAACTTGAATTTGGGAGTGTGCCTCTGGCTATGGCAACCTTGCTTCATGTGTTACTGCAGTGGGAGTCAGCTATGACTTTCCCCCCACAATAGGAACAAATGGAGTGTCTGGGGTACCTTCTTGGGGGGGGGATAAAGTGGCCTCCAGGATCCAATCTCCAGAAAACTTGGGGAGTCTTTAGGGGACAGTCTAGAGTAGATCTTCTGAAAATTTTGTGGATTTTGTTCGCAAAATGCCACCCTCAGCCCCCTGGATAGCCCTCATAGTCTTCCCCAAAGGGAATAATGAAGATTAGAGGTGGCTGGGAACACCTTCTTTGGGGGGCCATAAAAAGGATCCAATCTTTATTAAACTTGGGAAGTCATCATAAGGCAGTTAGGAGTATGTCCCCTGCAAATTGGTGAAATTTGGTCAAAAAATGACATCCCTCCCAGGCCACCAGAAAAAAAAAACCAATTGAGTTTCCCAAAGGAAACAATGGCCGGATTTTACTGATTTTGCTCTGTAATACTGAACTGAACAAGAGAACCAATTCAGTATTTGGAGAATACAGAATTGTTTTTCCAGTTTGATATTACCAAACTGAATTTACCCAATTATTTTCCTTTGGACACCCCTAGTAGAATATGCTAAAAGTGACAATCCTAAGGTCACCTAGTGAGCTTTCATAATAGATGGGGGATCCAAATTGGGTCTTCCAGATCCATGGCTGAAACCCCATTTATTACTGGTAAAACTACTGCACCAGGGTTCTAAAATATAGAGGTTCCAAAATACATAGAATGTAAAATATAGAGTCTACCCACTGAGCATGTGTTTTTTCAACACCAGTCTTCACATATTTGTAACCAGGGACAAGGTCAAAGGAAACACTTGCAAGGAGACAGAGACTATGCACAAATCTGAAATTAAACACTCTCCAGCATCCCCTGCAAAGTAATTAGGAACTGTCAACACAGTTCTTTATGCACGTCCAAGGTGTGATGCAAAGTCCTCACGTTGTTCTCCAACAAGCACAAGGGCTTTGTGATATGTACATGGAGCCTATGTGAAGAAACCTTTTACAACTAGTATTCAGTCCTTTCCCTTTAGAGAATGAAAGACTGGGACTTCACTGCTCAGGTGAAATGTGAGCGATGGGAATGAGATGCTAAATATGTTCATATATAAGGAAAGAATGGTTTTAAGGACAGGCTGCTCCTTCTCAGAGCACAAGTGGTAGATACAATTGCTTTGATGCCAGACTTCGTGTTTCTTCCAACAGCACAGTTTGTATCCATATACAAACTCCCTGGGCTCAGCATTTTTTTCCTACCTGTAATTCAAGGCCAAGCTAGAAGTGACCAATTACACTTGAACGGCAAGTGAACAGACTGAGGGCCAAGCTACAAGTGACAAATGACACTTGAATGGCAAGTGTATTTCTCCCTGTTCACTTGCCCTCCACACAATCCACTTGCCATTCAAGTGTCATTCGTCACTTGTAGTTTGGCCCTCACATGTATTCCTCCCTGTTCACTTGCGCTCCACTCAATCAGCACACGTGGAGTGCAAGTGAACAGGGAGAAATACACGTGAGCTTGGCCCTCAGTCCCTCTCTTGGGACAGACAGTAGCTTTTCACCCTGTTCACTCTCTTCCTATTTCCCCTTTGCAAGCCTATATTGTTCCCACAGGCTTCTGTCAGGCTATTGCCTGTTCTGACTCCAGTACAGTTCCCAACATTGCCTAGACTAGGGTTACCAGATTCAGGAGTGACATCATTTCACAGGCCCTGGAGTGCACATTTTACACCAGGCTGCTTTGGGCCCCAAATGGGCCTGGTTCTGCCTGTTTGGGGCCCAAATTGGCCCTGTGCAAAGCACAGGAGCACTCCTGGGGCAGCGTGATGATGTCATTCCCTGGAGTGATGTTGTTGCATGGCTCCAGGAGTGTGGCCCGGGGTTATGTCATCATGCAATCTCAGGAGCATGAGCACACCGCACTGGGCCTATTTGGGTCCAGAATGGCTCCAATTCAGCATATTTGGGGCCCAAATTGGCCCCATGCAAAGCGCGAGAGTGCTCCCAGGGCAGCATGACAATGTGACTCCTGGGAGTGATGTTGCTGCGCCACTCTGGGAGCACACCCCAGAGTCCTGTTCCCCCACCTATCCCCTCTGCTGGCCAGGTGAGTGGTGGTGGCACCACCACCAAGAGAACGGCAACCCGAGCCTACAGAGATATTCTGAGGCAGTGCCTGAGGTGGGTGGAGTTTAGGGAAAAAGTGATGTCCCTTCTGGTGATGCTCTAGGAATCTCCCTCTACAGTAAAAACCATTAAGACAAGGGGAATTCTTAGCGTGTCACTAAGGAGGCAATTTTTTTTCCTGCTTCTCAATTTATTGGTGATGAGAGAGTGGAGTGCAGGTGGGAAATTCCCTGCCAGTCCCAGGCAATTGGAAAACCTAGACTCTAAGCCTGCAGTAAGCCCTGACATGCCCAAGAGCACCAATTTCAATCAGCAACCCCGCCCCATAATTCTGTCTCATTTTGGAATTTTTACTGTAAGTAGTTTCTGGAAGAATGATTTTAACTTGCCATTTGAGCTATCTTTCAGTGGCTAAATTACTAGGAATGGAATACAGCCATACATTATTATTCTTAGTAACATTCCTCTTTTGAGCATGTTCCGTTTTCTTTTTATTTCTGTGTATGGTGCTTTCAAGACTAAATGTCCCTGCATCAGTACACTCTGCTGTCATTTGTATTATTTATGGTTGCTGGCTTCAGTGGCGTTCACTTACTGTTGACTGTGCCCAAGCAGGTGTTTCATATGAGCAGTGTCTATAGGCTAGTGCCACACCCACCAGGGTCTTGATTAGGAAATGCTGCATATGAGCCCAGGGCAGCACATTTCAGAGCAGCCACTTAACACTGGCCTGAAAGAGCATTGTTATGGATATGTGCTCTTTGTACAGCAGCAGCATTTTTAAATTGGGCCTAGTGGTTTTCATAATTTTGTCACATTTTTTAAAAAATCTATTTTATATTTAGTTTTTATTCTGGATTACTGTTACCTGCTCCAGATCATAAGGGTGGAATGAGATGACTGTCTACATAAATGAATTTTTAAAATGTGTTGCAAAGCAGCACAAAATACAGTATAACACATCTATAAACACCATTATTCTCCGTTACAGCATTGCATAGCCCCATATGCGTCTAGCAAAGGTATCCTGCCCAGGCTTTCTCTGACTTCTCAAGTGCCTCTTACACCACTTGAGATCAAGCATGAAATGACACACTAAAACCAAGCTTTATTTATTTTAGACCGTCCCACACATTCATCTCAGTAATGCAATAAAATATTAGCTACGCAATTATAACAGAACAGAGCAGGTGGCAGGAATGGTCTATTCATAGTGTTGGGTTCTCCCAATGATACCTGAAATTCTAATAGCAAAATGTACTCTGTAATTACAGGTGTCAGAAGAGGGCAGAGATCTGGAGGGACGCTCAGGGTAATGCTACCCAATGATTTTCCTCTTCAGCTTATAGCTACTTACATGCACACTCTCATATAAAACATTTCACGTGAAGAGCTTGTTGGTTTTAATGCAACTATCACAGTTGTTAAGTGCCAGGCTTCAGAGGGTTTTATTTTTATTTTAATGGGCATATGAAGCCTCTTATTTTCTATGGGTTTTTTTTTGAAGTAGTGAACTTCCGGGAAAGGGAAGGAAAGGTAAAGAGGGATGAATGGAGATTCCTGACCCAGCCCAACCATAGGGCTCAGGGCCTAGGATGACAATTTTAAAATTATTTTTAGAAACCTAATGAAGTATTCAATTTTAAACATTTTAATGCATGTGCATGTACACACTCACACACACATATATATAATTTCAATTCTGCTTAACCCTGGGTAATGAAAGCCAGCCCAAATGATAGTCTTACAGCACCTCTGAAAAACAATCAGAGAGATGGCTGGCACTCCTCTTTCCCCCACAGAAATGAAAGGCAAAAGTTTGCTTATATAGGAAAAGCTAAAGAAGTGTACTTGAGTGTCCCATGGGGAAGAAGAAACCTGCTTCCTGTCACTTCCCCCTGCAACATATTGTCTGCCCCTTCTTCTCAATAGCCTTATCCTTGGCTCTGCTTCTTGGCCACACATGTTTTCAGAGAGAGAGAGAGAGAGAGAGAGAGAGACATTATTGAAGCCAGTATCCATTAGAAGTGCTCAGCGTTCTTACATTGACCTGGGAAAACAGGACAGTGTGCGTGTCTTTAAAATTTCTGGGGTACCCAATATATGTAAGCAAGAGTTATAAGAATACAGAACAACAGCGATTGCAACAGCCTTGGGTATCTGTTGTGTAACAAGTCCTTAATATATTAATCCTGTTCTACCTACCTCCTTACACCTTGTGATATAGGGTTGTATTATCTTCATAATACAACAGGCAGGAAACTAAAGTATTAAGTGATTAAATGATCACCTAAGGATCACAAAGGAGCCTATACCTGGTGGGAAATTGAATAGTTGGTCCTACTCAAGGAATCGTCTTCCTTTGTGCCCCTGATCCCCTGATGCATAAAAAGGCAAAGAAATGTGCCCAGTGTCTAACTTTCCCCAGTTTATTTCCATATAGCTCACCACAGACTCTGATGACCTTCTTGCCTGCTGTTTTCTAAGCTTTGACAGAAACCAGATATACTTGGTAAACGTTGTGATGTGGTCAGCTAGAAAATATGCAGCATATATAGTCCTTTATCAGAGGGTCCCCACAACTACTCCACAATGTTACATGCCTGGAGAGAGTATGTTTGTTTTGCCAAGATGTCCTATGAGTGTATTTTGTGATTACTATGTAATCTCTTTGTAAAGATAGAATATCGTCCAGAGTAGTGAGACATTCTGGTGGAGACTGGAGAGCCGTGTGTGTGTGTTACAGGGCTTAAGTGAGATAGGACTGAGGGACATGTGCTCAGAATATGTCTGCTTTTGTGTGCTTGCAGGATTAGGCCAGATTATCATTTGACTTTTGAGCCTGATAGGAATTGTAAATTTTAGTTTTGCTCTGGTTTAAAAGCTGTAACACAAAGTAACAGTTTTCTAAGGGACAGGAATACTATTATATGTGTACAAAATTAGAACAATATTTATTTTAAAATTACTGCACGTCTTATAGAAATGGAAATGTGACTAATAATATTGCTATAAAGTCTAGTTTCTAGGTGTTTTCTTTTAAAAATCAAGTTTGTCCATCAGTTCAGTGTTAATCCACATATTATTCTCTTGAACTGATGCTCTCCAGTCGGCATGATTATTGTAGTCCTCCATAACCCTTAAGCAGGAAAACATTTCTCTAAAGGTAGTAAAAGCCCTCTAGTACAGCTGGACTGGCCATGCAACCGGATTATTCTAGGCATTTCTTTACGGTATACTTTGAGGATTTAAACAGGGAGGGGCTGTGGCTCAGGGGCAGGCTATCTGCTTGGCATGCGGAAGATCTCAGGTTCTAAAACCCAGTATCTCCAGTTGAAAATACTAGGTAATAGGTGATGTGAAAACCTCTTCCTGAGACCGCTGGCGGCTGCCAGTATGAGTAGGCCATACTGACCCAGAGAGACTAATGGTTTGAATGAGTACAAGGTAGCTTCATGGGTTCAAATACAAGAGCCCAACCTAACCTTGGGTTCTGAGATTTCCAAGTTATGCAAAATGTAAGTCATCAAGGCACAACTTGGTAGATTTCAGCTGGAAGGACTATGAGCATGTATTGTTCTTATTTATTTACTTCATGTATAGATTGCCTTTCTCCTTAAAGGAGACTAAAAGCAGCATATATCATTCTCCTTGCCTTCATTTTATCATCACAATAACTCTGTAAAGTAGCTTAGCCTGAGAGAGAGAGACTATAGAAAAGTGGCGATTCAGATCCAGGTCTCCCTGATCCTAGTCAGACCTTTTTACAGCACACTGGCTTTTCTTCTTACACTTGGAACACATATGTGTTATCAAGAGTTAGATTATCAGAATTAAGAACTACCAGGTTATGTTTTCCAGAATGGAGAGTACTGCGCTTCCATTCTTTCCCCTCATCCCCTTTTTACAAGTACCAAAAGTTTCTACAGTGGGAAGTAAAAGCAGTTTAGGAGAGGATAAAGGGATATTGGATGCAATTGGTAGGCAGTGGGCTCAGAACAAACACAAGAAGATAATATTTCTTTACAAAGTAGAAAATTAACTTGTGGAACTTGTGGGGGCAGTCCTAGTCAATGGGCACCCAGGGCAGCTGCCCCAAGCACTACATTTGGGGGTGGGTTGACTGACCATGGTCTCACACTCAGACTATAGAGAGGCAGGGATCAGGTTCCCTCTGAAGCCACTGCTTGCACCCAACTCCTTGGGGGGCTCAGGCAGCCAGCTTAGCAGGGGCAGCCACTTGTGCCCAGGGCTAAAGCAGTCAGCTCTGCAACAACAGTCACTCTTGTGCACACTGTCTGGGGCTCAGGCAGCCAGCTTCCACCAAAGCCTGTGGCTTCCTCCTACTTTGCTTGGGGCAAGGTTGCCCCTTGCTTGGCTTTGGTAGAGAGGGACTGGAAGAGGGGTCACTAGTGATTCTGGAGCCCCAAATTACTAAGACCCTCTCCCTTGGACTTATCTACTAACATCACATGTCTTTTAGATGTCTTTTAAAAGATGTTGGCAAATTTGTGGAGGGTAAAACCATGAAAGGTCACTACAACACCCATGTTCCAAAGCCATTATCTCTAAACATGTTGCTGGTGTTGGGGTGGGGGGACAACAAACAGAGAGTTATTGCCTTCAAGCTCTGGCTGTGAATTTTTCAAATGCATCTGACCAGCCACCCTGGGATTCAAATAAAGCCAATAAACAAAATGAACACCAGTACATTTTATGTGTACAATTAACAGCACAAATGGTAAAAGCAATTGACTCTGTCTAGGAAGTCTGGCTACATGAGAGAGGCAGGTATCAGACTAGGGCAACCTGGGAGCAAATCCCCAATTTGCCATGAAGCTCACATTTGTCCATTGAGAAGTTCCAGAGGATCGTGTCACACACACACACCCATCCGCAATCCAAGATCAAGAGCCAAGTAAGACCAGCCAAAATGACACAAAACAATGTGAAAGTTCTGAGTTTTTCAGAATTCTTCATGAGGCTAGATAGTATGGCGGGGAATGTAACATGCCATGATTCTGAGGCCTTTCTGACTGCTCCTGTTTGGAGAGTTCTGCAGAGTTGGTATCAGAACTTTTCTATCTGCTTTGAAAATATCAGAATTTAGCCAATAAAATGAAAGCATATTTTCAACTGTAGGAAGATGACCTGGGGAACACTGTGCTCTCTAGGTAAAGTTACTCAAATTGGTTCTCATAGACACTCTACACAGCCCATCTATCTCCAATATTGTTACCATAAGCATTACCAACTTTCCCATCTGCTCTCAGCCTTTTAAGGGACAAGCGTGCTTTATTTTGTTTAAGAGAGATGTTTGACCAACTGCTATTTTTTTATAATCACAGTGGAGGTTATCATTGTATTCACCATCTTCTTCCTGCACAGCCAAGATTGCCAAATACTAGCTGCGCTTCCTAAATCCACATGACTCCAAATGGCAAAAAACAGAAATGATTCAAGATTGTGGCCTCTGATACATCAGTCTGTATTTTTGTTTTAACATCCAGCCTGATGAAGGGTTCTGGAGAATTCAAATGCTTACACACTATTCTGTGCCATTTTGGCTGGTCAATAAATGATATTACACGTATTTTGTTCTTTGCTGGTCACTCTGTCTTAGCCTAACCTACATCATAGGTTATGCCTGTTAAGAGGATGAACTGGTTTACATGGCAAATGTGCACAGAGGGGGAACATGCTATCCCTTCCCATATATGTTTAGTTATTTGAAGTATTTTTAACCTGCCTTTCTGTCGAGCCATACTCAAGGCAAGTTCAACTGAAAACAATACATTTTGTAATTATCAAGTATGGGTCAGAGGAGTTTGTGGCTCCAGAGTATAGTCTGACACTTCAAGAGGACTTAACGTCCTTTTTACCAATTACTGACTTTTCTCTACTTGGCTAGGCAACTCCTGCTTTCTATACCAACTTTCTTGGGAGGATTGTGTGAATAAGCCGATAATATCCCTTCTGTGTAAGGAAGTCACCACAAACATAACGTGTTAGTGTGTATTTATAGCTATTTGTACAGCAAGCCATGAACTTTTGGTTTTATTCCATATTATAAATGTGTATCTTCCTTCACCTTAGTCAATGTAGAAATCTTTCTAGGTGTTATGAACATCTGTAAACATTAGTGCAACTCACCGAAAGGAAGAATTTTCCACCATTGGCAGACAGTGGTAAAATCTGCTTACTTTATTTCTGAAGTGAACTTACAGTTTTTAGTCCACATAATAAAATTACAAACTGGGAGTCAACAAACAATTTAATACATGGGTTGCAAAGGAATGAAAGGCTTTTTAAAAGTTGCTAGGCCTAACAATTTCATAGACAAAACATAGACAGATAACCCAAACAGGAATAGTGTGGTTATGATGAAAAGGCACATTTTTATTTCTAATTTACATTACTTATACACACAATCACTAACCTGGATGAGGGAGTTGTAATTTTAAACATAACAGCTGTTGTGTCCTTGAGTCTGTTAACCCTGGAATACAGCACACATATGGTTAGTTACAGACATTATAAACATTACAAACATCTCTGATGAACACTACGTACATAGATGTATTCTGCACATAGACAGATAGCATACATTCTCAATGGTAGCTGGCCAATTTTACAACTGCTAACCAATACAGAGTTAATACTAAGTTAATTCCCTGTATAGCACTTGTCTGCTATTAGCACCAATTAATAATACTGTAGAAGGAAATGCACATACCTAATTGGGGAAAATGTTTAGGGAACAAGATGACCAAGGAAGGGCAAAAATAAATCAACCAAAAAAAGACCTTTAAAAAGCAATTGCTGCAAAATCCTACTACCATATCTATGATCTATTGGGAAAAGAGAAAGCCAGGTTCTGGAGAGACTCAGTGTCTTACAGTGCTGGATTAGAAATAGTGAGACCTGGATCAAAATATTCACTCAGCCATGAAGCTTACCAGGTGATCATGGATCAATCATTCTCACAGGTTTGTTGGGAAAATGCAATAGTAGAACCATGTATGCTCTCCTACATTCATCAGAAGAAGGTGAAGATAAAAACTGACAGACTGTCATAAGTTGTGGCTTGATAAGAATGAGGGCTGTTCCAGCTTAGTGGTTCTCCATATGTTCCTGCATACCAATTACAGTCCTCTAGTTGACACTCTCTGGTCCCTCCCCTAGTTAAGTTGGTCCATTTGGTGTCTGCTAGAGGCCACTCCTTTTCCACAGTGGCATCTACTTTATGGAACACTTTTCTGAGAAGGTGAGACAAGTGCCATCCTTAAAGATATTTAGAAGTCACTGCAAGACCATTTTATTTTCTAGGCCTTTTAATGAGATTTGATGTATAGATATTTTCTGGGTGTTTTTTTAATCGACTTATGTTTTTGGTTTAATTATGAATTGTAAGCCTCTTTGAACCACTAAGGGGAAAGTGGGGTGTAACTGTTTCCACAAACAAGTAAATAAGAATAAGGAGGCAGAAAGACCCAGTTCAAATATCACAAAATTATTTTAAATCAAGGATCAAAACAGTTTATTGTCTATAGCCATAGGCCATCACAATTCACCAAACGACTAATAAACAATTAAGTCCCCTATCACAATTTATATTAGTTACTAAAATTAATTAAAACAATACAGTATGCCAAACTATCCTAGGGATCACGAAGCAGCCTCATTCAGTACCACCTTAGATCTTATCTTTTTGGCTGTGAGTGCGAACTGAGGGACTCTGTAGGACACATGATTATCAGTGTCAGATAACAAAAACACAATCTTCTCAATTTCAGAGTATGTGTTTGTCACTGGTAGGATTCTGGCCAAAAATTTAGCTCTGGGTACACTAGATAATGGACAATAAAGTAGGTAGTGGGAAAGGTTCTCCACTGTAGGTAATCCACAAATGCAGGTGTGATGTTCCATAGGGGTGTGAGAATAGCACCCTGCCAAAAGAGCTGTCTGCATCATCTGGAAGCGCAGAGCAGTGGAAGACACTCTGAGGTTGTAATGAGAAATACTGGCTAGGTAGGGAGATCTTGAGTGGTCAAATTTGATTAGTTCATACCAAGGAGCTACCTTAGATTTTGATATTGATAGCCAATCCATCACTGCATCTGACTTATAGATCCACTCCTTAAGTAGGAGGTTGTTGGTTGAGACCCCTAACAGGTCGTCTGGGATGGTAAAACATTGGCAAATGGTGGATAGAAAGCCAGGGTGTGTGGGGTCTTTGGATAGTAAGTAATTTACTGATTGGCAACTTAAGGAGTCAGAACTGGAAAATTTGATCCTTTTCCAGTATTTTAAAACTGCAAGGTGTACCCGCGCTCTAAGGGAGGGGAGTCTTGTTTTGGCCCTCATCAGGACGGCAGGAGCGCCTTTGGGTAAAGCCAAAATCCGTCTCAAGAACTCGTTTTGGATTACCTCAAGGCTGGTTAGAATGTCTTCCTTCCAACCCCACACTTCAGCTCCATATAGGAGGTGAGGGACTACCTTGCTCTTAAATAATTTCAGTGCTGGATCTATCAGTCGACCCCCCTTTGTATAAAAGAAATGTATGATTGACCCTACAATCCTTGATGCTGACGATTTAACCGACTCAAGATGTGTCTTCCAATTCAGAGTCTCTTTAAAGGTTACCCCAAGATATTTAAAGGAGCTGCATTGTTGGACTGGTTTGTCAAGGATGCTCCAGCGGGAGATTTTTGGCTTTCTCCTGAAAACCATTACTTTTGTTTTTGTGTAGTTGACATTGAGAGCTTCTTCATTACAATAATGGCCTAACTGGTCTAAGAGTCTCCTCAAGCTGATCTTGGTCAGGGAGGTTAGGACCATGTCATCTGCGTAAAGGAGAACTGAAATCTTCTGTTGTCCCAGAGAAGGTGGCATAAATTGGGGACCTGACAGAGACTTATTGATATCATTGATCTACAGGTTAAATAGTAGAGGGGCCAGCACACAACCCTGTTTCACACCTCTACTAATAGGGATTCTGTTGGTTAATGATCCAGAGGTTCCCACCCTGATTTGAGCAAAAGTATCTTTGTGCAGCTCACGGAGCAGAAACAGCAGTCGCTTATCGATGTTAAGTTTGGCAAGCTTGGACCATAAGCGGGACCTATTGATTGAATCGAATGTGGCAGCCAAGTCAACAAATGCTACATAAAGTGCCTTCATTGGTCCATTTATTCCAGAGTAAGCCAGTTGGTATAGCGTTTGACAGTGGTCTATAGTTCCAAGACCTTTCCGAAATCCCGCTTGTGTGGGATGAATTATTTTTTCAGTGCTCACCCAATCTTCCAATTTTGCCAGCTGATATTTACTATACAGTTTTGCTGCTGTGTCAAGTAGACTTATTGGTCTATAATTTTGCGGGTCAGATTTATCCCCTTTTTTGTGTATAGGTACTACTATGCTCGGCTTCCATCCAGAGGGGATTAGGCCTGAACCATTAATTTGAGTAAACACCCTAGCCAGTACCGGGGCCCACCAGTCTGGGAAAAATTATTTTATATCAAATCTCCTGTAATATGTTGATAATGACACTGACCTTCTCTGGAAAGTTCTTGTAAGGACTATTGAGAAAACATATGTAAAGCATATTGAACAGTCAAAAATAGGTATTGGATACAAAGATTAGAAATGAGAAACACTGAGTCTGACCTTGTGAAAAGTATGGAAAGCAAGGAGTGACTGTAAAAATGAAGAAAAGGGCATTCCAAAAACTAGAGAGGAGAGATCGTAGAAATGAGGAAAGGATATATAATAAAATATTTGAACAATAGGCAGTATGAAACCAGACAAAAAAACTATAAAATATTTGTTCAGTGGGTACTCTCATACTACTATAATTAATGACACATTAAAAATCATACAAACCTAGTTAGGTGTGTTTCTTTATCAACAGCAAGGGCTGTGGCTACAGTTCTCATTTCACTTCAATCCAGTGTTGAAAAACCACCCTTCCAGTTTCTTTCTATGCCAGCCAAGGAACTGTCCATGGTCCTTGGGGCAGTTTTCCTGGTCGAGATTGCTAGACATGGGAATAATTACCAGTTATTTGATTTGTATAAAATAATGGCTGTTCATTTTATTGTTACATAACTGAGAGGCTTTCAGTCCTAACTGCTCCTGTTTTTATTGTTTTAATATTATTGTTCGTCTTTGGTTTTTTTACAGGTTGCAGTGTGTTTATTGATTGTTTCTATACATGTACAGCAGTATGTGAATGTTATGGTTCCAACACACCGTATAAATGATTTAAATAAATGAATAAATACATATTGCTATTTCATTTTAGGCTGCATCAATCATGAAGAATGATTGATGCACAAAGTAGAAACAGAAAGGCATTTTTCAGTTTAAAAGATAGAACGTTCATCTCTGATACTCGATAACATAATACCTTTAAGCTTCTGAGTCCGTACTAATATGGTTATTAGAGTGAAGATGTGTTTCCATGATCTGTGAGAAACTGAAATATTACTTTTTTGCTAGTTGTACTAATTGGTTTATTACATAATTACAAACCAACATCCCAATATTTTCATTTTTGTTTGACATCTTAAAAACATTGTAATCGTTTACATTTCAGAAAAGCATTCATCTGATGAATCTATTAGACACAACTGTGATGCAGAATTCTTTATTACAATGAACAAATGCATATTTCAAAACAAAGCAGTTTATAGAATCTGATTTTTTTCTTCCAGAAGATAATAATAATAATAATAATCCATTTATTTTATTTTAATAGAAATTTTATTGAACGGGTTAACATATTACGTAATACACAATACATACTCATTTACCCTTATAATTACAGTATATGCCCCCCATCCCTTCCCCCTCCCCCTTTTCCCTTTTTGACTTCCAACAGCACTAAAACCCCTTAATTTCTTATCATTATCTCTAATTACTATGTAGTCCCTATTATCTAAGGTAAAGTTCATGTTCATTCTCAAGGTTCACATTCGATTTATATACTGCCCTTCAGGACAACTTAACACCCATACTTTACAAAGTATGTTATTATTATTATCCCCACAACAAAGACCCTGTGAGGTGGGTGGGGCTGAGAGAGAGATCCTAGAAGCTGTGACTGACCTAAGGTCACTCAGTTGGCTTCAAGTGGAGGAGTGGGGAATCAAACCTGGTTCTCCAGATTAGAGTCCCGCGCTCTTAACCACCACTATACCAAACTGGCAGGACTGTTATCATTTATTCCATATATGAAAAACTCTTATCTTTTCTATTACTATACCAGGTGTAATTACTGCAAGAATCTGTTTTATTTAAGTGGTATAAAAACCTATAATTGCTTTGCAAATATCATTCCTCTTGAATTTTCTTATGTGTTGAAAACGTCAGCTGGACAATAAGGAGTTTATAGATAAAGTGAATATCAGCTGTCCTATGATACAGAATGGTTATATTCATAGGAAAAAGGCACACGTAACAATGAATAAGAATGGAAACTACAATGTTATATGTGCACTGTGTGCACAGAATTTTGATTCCCTGTATTATTTATATATTTATTTGCAAAATGTATACCCCTGTATTAAGGCTGCATATGCTTAATACAAAATTAAGGAAGGACCCTGAATTGACCTGCTTATTTCACAGACCCATAAAGCAATTTGCTCAGAGCAATAGAGGACATACTGCTCTGACTCCATAATCACCAAGTTTTGCAAGCCACTACTTAAGAAACAATATTTCCTAGATAGAATCCCAGCATCAAGACATAAGTGGTCACTGCAAAAGTAAAACATTAGTGCTGTGAGGATTACTGTGTAGTTCTAGCAGAAGAGCAGAGGGTGTGTTATTTGCTCTAGCCTTCTCTTTGCACTGGGTCTGCAGGAGCCTCAGTTGCAACTGCTATTTCTTGTAGCAAAACTAAGGATAGGAGATTGCACTTCATTGGATCCTTCTACAACTATGACAGCAAAAGTCACAGTTTCTACTACTGCAAGTTAAAGCACATAAAAGGGAAGCACTTGTACTAATTCATCTGTTTATCTATCTAGTCCACATTTTATTCCACCAGGACCCTTCAAAGCTACTAAAAATATGGTAGTACAGCACAATTACTAACAGGCCCCTTAAAACCGCATGGCTATCACATTAAATCAACTATAAAAATATTTTGGTATATTTTGTATCACTCTAAAAGTTTCCTTAGTCATGACAGTTAATCATGGGTGTTATTTAGATCACAATATTAGTAGGAGGTGGAGCCTGAACTTTCCCTGTGCCAACACTTTTTAAAGATTTTTCTTCCAAGCATGGACTGCTTCTGGTTCAGCTACTCCCGCCTTCTTGCCAAACTGTGCTGGACTTTACAGGGGTTATAGCATTCTAAAATGGGATGTAAACTGTTTGACCTTATGTGGGGGTACTTCGTATTGCCCCTCTATCCCAGTCCCTCAAGAACAAGCACCAGAAAGCTTCTGCGATTGTGCTGTTTTTACTGCAGGTGGGTCATGTTGCAACAAGAGTAGGTTCTGCAGTTGCTCCACCCAGGCCTCCTCCCTGGCCTTCTTCAGGCTTGACCCTTCTTGGCAGCCTCCAAATTCAAGAAGTTCCACTCCTTAGGGATTTCTTCTACCTCGTGCCCCAAGACTAGGAACGTGCTCCCAGCTTGTCCGGCCATCTCCCTTGCTTCCTTTATGAAGGGGCTTGTCTCAGACCCACCCCCATTGGCCTTTTCCTGCCCTTATTGGCATGGCCAATAGCCATGGCCATGCTCATGCTCATGCAGGTGCGAAGACCAGGCTGCCCAGATCCCTCCTTCATTGGGCCACCCTGCTGACCTAGGTGGGTAGAGTTCTTCCCCTGGGGCCCTCAGTCAGCTGATTGGCAGCCTTGCAGCATCACAGGGCATGGCTCTTCCCACTGCCGCCCTGATGGAGACAGCGATGGAGCTGCTGGCAGTACCCTCTGCCTCCATAGCCTGCTCTACTGCATCTTGTCCTGGGGCTGCTTCTCTGGCATCTTCAGCCTTCCCTGGGCCTAGGTACATGGCTGTGGTGACAGAGGACTCCAGCTTCCCAGGCTGGGCCTCACACTATACCTTTGGTGCATTCCAAGGCTCTTGATTTCAGGACAGAGAATGTGTTTCAGATCACTTTTACTACACTTGAATGGATATCTGACTTAATGCAAAATCACCCCATTGCCCCATTGTTTTATAAAGATTCAGCAGCAAACTTGATTCTATGCACAAGTCTGCTTGTCTAGTGTGGCCATAATTAGCCATTTCACCTTGCCCTCCTTAGAATGTCAGATTTTTTCCTGAAATAGCTTACAGAGGCCACTGAGCAAGACTCTCTTATAGTAGATCCTGCCCCTGTACAACCTCAGGACAATAGTAAAGCTCAAGATTCCCACTGAGTTGTGGCTTAAGACTTCCACTCACAATGTTTTTTACATATCAGTACAACCTTTGACCAGAGCCTGAAAGGATATCTGTCTTGTTGTGCTGCGATATATTCTCATGTCCCTTTTAAATATGCACTTTTGTTCCTGTAACTATTTCATCCCTCATATATGTCCTGGGATGTAAGTAAGGGTACACATTAGATGTACTTCACTAAAAGCAAATGACTCTATACAAACTGTGATCAAGGCCCTTGGATCTAATAGTTGACCTTGCTAGAACCACAATCTCAGTAAGACTAGGCGGCACCACAGAGGATTGATCAGTTGTATCTCTTTACATTCACAGGATGTATTTTGGGGTTTTTTTACTGACTTGCATTTGATATTACTAGTTTCATTTGATCTCAGATAGCTTTAGCAAGGATTGTAGCTTACATTTACAGGTATTTACCCTTTCATTTGTGCTGTGGTCTTAGGGAAAGAAAATAATATATTGTCTAAAACAAACAAGATATCAGCACCATTTCCACCTATTTACAGCAGAGTGGTGGTATGACTATATTCCACTCCTGTCCTCCTCACCAATAACGACAAAGTTCTAGCATAAATTGACCTTGTAGGCAAAGTAATATGTCACTCAAGGAAGAATATCCAATGATTTCTTTAGTGCAGTATTACCATCACTGAATAAGTTTGCAAGGGAAGGTTCTCTTCAAATGATCACATTGGGAAAGTGCATTTATAACAACACATAAAACCACGTGCTTATTATTAACTGTTTTGAAAGACTTGGTCATCATATTTATATGAAAAGTGTGGTATTGGTAACATGTATTGAGACTGGAAGGCAACAGCAGTGGTTCAACAATCAACCATTTATTGAACAATAACTAGTAAAAGGGAACAACAACTGCAGCCATCTCTATCGGCTATAACTCCTCTCTCAACTCTAAGGAGAGCTAGTGACTCCACCCCAACTACAGTGGCTCCAACAGTCCAAATACATAACACCCCTTCCCCCTTAGTCATAATAGTTCAGAAGGTGCCTTGGCCAGCATATGACATGCTGCAACTGATGTGGCCTCTGGGCAAGGGTCTCTAATGCCCCTAGGTTTCACTCATGTGGACCTACACCCTCCAGTTCACCTCCTGAGACTGGCCCAGTCCCACTTGGTTCTTGCTTTAGTCCTGCAGGCCCTTCTGAGTCTCTTAATTCTACTGTGGCTTCTGGCCAATGGCACTGTCAGCACTGGCATCAAAAGGGATTGGTCCAGGCAATCGCCTCCTCATTTGGTCCACGTGCCGGCATAACTCACTGCCATCAAGGAGTTTCAGCCCTGAATGATGCCAGCCCCATTGCCCACATGACCTTGGCAGGGATCCATGCTGGACCATAGTCACAGATGAACACTGGGTCCGATGGCAGGAATGAGCAAGGTGTCCCCCATGCTTCTCCGTCCTGTATAAGCTGCTCCTTCATCGAGTCTGGGTGAAGTCGGTCCAACAGTGTTGTCAACCTCTGATTCCTCAGTAGCTCGGCGGGACTCCTTCCCATTGTTGTACAAGGGGTGATACATTGCATTAGGAAGAAATTTGCCAAACATTGGTTCCACTCACCATTGATAATCCAAGTGAGGGCATCTTTGGTTGTTCTCACCATCCGTTCAGCTTGGCCATTTGTTGAAACATGGACGGCGCAAACGTAACATACCGTGTCAACCCATGCGTTGTGTGTTTGACAGCTCAGAATACCTGATCATGGCGACAGCCCCAGTGCCACACAGCCTGCTTGACCAGTAAAAGGTGTAAATATTCCACTATGGCTGCTTTGTGTGGTAGGAAGGAGTGGAAAAATTCAGCAGGCCCAGGAACACCTGTAGTTCCTGCTTTGACTGCAGGGTCAACACGTCGTGGATGGCCTGAACCTTAGCCGGTGTCAGGTGCAGTCCATGTGCATCAATCACGTACCCAAAGAACTCAGTCTGAGGAGCCCCAAACACACATTTCTCGGACTTAACTTTCAGCCCTGAGAAAGCAAACCAACAGAGGCCCTCACGTAGCCGCTGTACCAGTTCCCCCTCAGATTTAACCACAATGAGTACATTGTCAAAATAAGGGACGACCCCTGCAAGATTCTTTAAGGTATCTTCCATGAGAATCTGGAAATGCCAGGAGCTATGCTAACTCGGAACTCGTTTCACCTTAAATGCCCCCCGGTGCATCACTATGATCTGGGCATCAGCCATTTCATCATCCACCAGCAGCTGTTGATATGCCTGGGCCAGGTCCAGCTTTGCAAAAATCTTTCCCCCAGCCAGTGATGCTAAGAGGTGACTGACTACGGGGACTGGAAATGATTGTTGTTGCATGGCCTTGTTAATAACACACATAATCTGCACAGATGCAGACGTCTCCATTTGCCTTAATCAGAGTCACAATAGGAGTCTCCTATTGAGCATGGGGGATTGGCTCTAGAATCCCTTGGTTAATCAAACTATCCAGTTCAGCATTGATTTTAGGCTTCAGAGCAAAAAGTACGCACTGGGGCTTCAATCTGATAGAAGCCATCGTGGGGTCCAGGGCCAGCGAGACTGGGTCTCCATATACAGGCCCAGGCCTCCATCAAAACCAGATTTAACTCTTCACAGATTAAGTAAAAAAACTGACATTTGCACTTGTTGTATCCCTATGACATAGATACCTAGCTTCTCAAACCAGTCCAATTCCAATAGGCAGGTGCAACGCCCATGAGCCACCACTAGGTGTAAAAACCAATCAAAATATTGATACTTTCATGAGAATGTGCCAATTTCCCAAACTGGTACCTTGTTTCCCTGGAAATCTGTAAGCTGGATGTCAAAATGTTCCAGCTCATGACTGCCCCCAGGACAAAAGGCCTTATAGGTCTCCCAAGAAATGATGGAAACGGCCACCTTGGAATCAACTTCCATCACGCATGGGATATTTTAGATCTCTTCAGTCACCATCAGCTTGTGGTGCACTGGGGGCTGCACCTATTGGATGACAGACTCTGCCCAAGTGTCAGGTATGTTTGTGCTATACATTATTCCATGGTCCTGTTGCTTTCTCCTGCACGTGGGTTGTGGCAGGTCCTGAGGCCCTCTCACCCTGCATGCTCGTGTGTTTGTACCCAATGTTTGCAGGAGTTGTATTGTGCCACCCTGAAACAGCATGACACATAACAGCAAAGACACTATTGCACTTATTAATCAGATTTTCCCAGAGGATGTAACAGCCTTATTCCATCATTGTCTGACAACCAGTTACTTCCAATGGGATAACGAATTCTATGAACAGATGGATGGGGTGGCCATGGGGAGCCCACTCAGCCCAGTTATAGCAAACTTCTACATAGAACATTTTGAAAAAACAGCTCTAGAATCAGCACCCCACAAACCTAGTGTATGGTTCCGGTTTGTGGATGATACATTTATCATTTGGAGCCATGGGGAGGAAGAATTGATGGGGTTTTTGAATCATCTCAACAACATCCACCTGAACATACAATTCACAATGGAGAAAGAAATCGAGGGAAAACTCCCATTCCTGGATACCTTGGTCATCCGCAAAGCAAACTTTCAGTTAGGTCACAAGATCTACAGGAAACCAACTCACACTGATCGGTACTTACACAAAAACTCCAATCACCACCCCCGACAGAAAAGAGGCATAATGAAAACATTAGTGGATCGTGCAAGACGGATATGTGAGCCGCACTTTCTCAATGAGGAAATTAATCATCTAAACCACGCACTTCAGGCAAATGGCTACTCCAGAAATGAAATCCGAAGAGCAATCAAACCCAGGATGAATCAAACAACCAAGGAAAAACAGTCTCCTACAGGAAAAGTGTTTTTGCCATATATCAAAGGAATTACTGATCAGATGGGAAAGCTTATGAAAAAGCATAACCTTCAAGCAGTATTCAGACCCACCCGAAAAATACAACAGATGCTACGATCAGCAAAAGACAGTAGAGACCCCCTCACCTCTGCAGGAGTATACCATATACCCTGCAGCTGTGGACAAGTTTACATTGGGACCACAAAGTGTAGCATCCAGACAAGAATAAAAGAACATGAAAGACACTGCAGACTTGGACAACCTGAAAAATCAGCAGTGGCTGAACATAGCCTAACTCAAACAGGGCACAGTATCTTATTCCACACCCTGGGAAACTCTTACAGGATGACTCAGCTCAACCCCACCCCTCCTGAGTAGATATAAATGACCTGCCAACATCTTTTCCACACTGTGACACTGAGAGATCTCTGTCTTTTGGTGCTACACCTCTGAAGATGCCAGCCACAGCTGCTGGCGAAACGTCAGGAACTACAATGCCAAGACCATGGCAATACAACCCGGAAAACCCACAACAACCAGCATGACTGTTGTCCCCCACAGCTCAGACACATTTTCATAGGTGTTTGTTCACCTCCTTGCTTCTGCCTGGCACCCAATTAGAAGTTCAGTTCCTCCTGCTGAACCCTCAAAACATCCCCAGGTGTCAGAATTCACACTCTCTGATTGTTGAGAGTGCTGAGGGTTCCTGCCCCTCCACACCTCCCATATGCTTGCGTCAGCAGCTTCGGATGCCAGTGCTTCCTCTAAATGTGATTCAGAAGCTAAGGTCCTTCTTTGCAAACAGTCGCCACTGCATGGCATCATCTCGCAGACTACACGCCAACCTGTCATGGAGCATTTCCTCCAGCTTGGTAAACTTGCAATGTTGTGCCAGCTGTCTCAGCACCTTGGCATATGAGGCTATGCCTGCAATGGGGCCCTGGCTCCATATGTAGAATGGCTGCCACCTCGCTATTTCAGATGGTTTCAGAGCAAAATGTTCTCCCATTGCAGCCATGATGTCCTCATAAGAAACAGTTGCCAACTGCATGGGTGCCATGGGAGCCTGTGCCAGGGCAAACTTGCTAGGCTCACATACACTCTGGAACACTGATCTCTTCTTGGCGGGCTCTGTAATTCCATTAGCCAGCAGGTTCAATTCTAGTTGCGCAGAATAGTTTTCCCACTTCCCTGGGCAAGCAGGGTCGAATTCCTCTATGTTACCCTGAGTGGCCATGGTTCCCTCTTCAATTCAACCAGTCACTCTGCAGTTGCCAAGCCTCCGAATCCTGCTTCAACTCAGCCAGTCACTCTGCAGTTGCCAGGCCGCAGGATCCCATCCTCGTCACCAGTAATATGTATTGAGACTGGAAGGCAACTGCAGAGGTTCAACAATCAACCATTTATTAAACAATAACTAGTATCCTCTACTAGTTACTAGTATTAAACTAGTAACTAGTATCCTCTCTCAACTCTGAGGAGAGCTAGTGACTCGCCCCCAACTACAGTGGCTCCAACAGTCCAAATACATAACAATTGGTATTTCTCTATATAAGAATAAGGCTCGGAACATAGAAATAGTACATCCCTAATAATTAAAAAGATATTCAGAGATCTCTGAAACTAGATAAATGAAAATTATCTTCAGAGAGGGTATTATGCACAGGCTTAATAAGAAACAAGCATGAACAGAGTATGACTGTGTGATACAATTTATGCCATATTCATATGCATCTGACCGAACTGATCACACATAGCCTGTAGTCATGGATATAGACCCTGTCAGTCACATTCACTGAAGGACCACTGACAATGTAGCACTGGCTGTACCATAAAGGCACTCCCGGTGCGCGCCTGCGCGCTTACCCGGGTGCCTCCATTTGCCCTCATGCACGGAGGGGAGCGGGCAGCTTTCCCGGGCATCCGGGTGCCTGTCGGGGGCGGGGCTTGTAGCCGTTATAGGCTTCCCCGCCTTCCTTCCTCCGTGCAGTCCTCGGGCAAGCTCGTCACTGTAGGACGTGCGGCCGCGACTGCTCGCGTCGGGCCTGCACTCCTGGCCGGCAGCGTTCGTTCGCCGCTTGTCGGCAACTCGGCTGCTCCGGCTTTTGGGCCAACGGGCCTGCGCGCTCCTTGCCGGGCGTTGGCGCTTCAGCCCATTAGCGACGGCTGGGTTCCCCTGCGGGCTTTCCCTGTCGGCGGCGGCGGCGGCTGTGTTTCCCGGCGGAGCTTTTACAAGTGGGGCAGCGTCGCGGCAGGAGCTTCCTTCGGGGCAGCGCTGCTTTCCCGTTCGGCCTCGCCGCCTGGACTTCCCGCCCTCGCGTCAGACCTTCCCCTGGCCCGTTGGAGGCTTACGAAGTCCGGATAAGTTGGGCCGTTTTGAGGGAGGGGGTGTTAGAGTTCCTTGTTGGTGCCTTCTGCAACGGTCTGCTCTTGCAGGGAAGTTCGATTGGGGGTCCGTTTTTGCCTGGTGCCCCCCCCCGTCCCCAAGCCTGGTACTGGTCCCAGGGGTTGCTTGGTAGTTTACCGCCCCCCTCCTTCTGGTGGGGTGTTGGTACAGGCGTGGTGGCTGTTATTTAGGGGGTAGTTCATCGATTTTCAGTGGCCTTGAGCATTTGGGGCGTGCCTTGAGGGTACTAGTTCCTCGGCAGCCTCAGTGGTAGGCTTGGGGCAATTGGTTTGCTGGTGCTCCTTAGGGGCTTCCCTGTAAGTATGCCTCCCAAGAAGGGTGTGGGGACTAGCAAGGGTAAGCAGCCTGCTAGGCGCCCTATAGCTAAGCAGCCATTGACTGCGCCTTCCTCGGACGAGGAGGATGTGGAGGCTGCTAGGCAGGAGATCTTGGCCAAGTTGGCCGCTCTTGAAAATGCTGGAGGTGGCTCGTCTAGGCAAATGGCTGGGTATCGAGCTGGCCGGGCATCTAAAAGAGTTTCCCAGACCACTTTTCAACGGGAGGTCCTCACTCGTCTCTCTGCTTTGGAAGGCTCGGCAGGTGGCGACGTTGGTGAAGGAAGGAAGCAGCGTGTAGACCTGGAGGCCGTTGGGACCACTGCGCAAGTGGAGGATGAGGAGGTCGTTGAGGTTGCTGAGATGCCTCCAATAGCGGTTGCAGTGGATCCGACTGATCAGGAGGGTAAGTCTCCCGCACCACATGCATCACACTCTTGGCCCTGGGGGCCTCTTGGTTCAGCTGCCAATCCAGTTGGTTGGGGATCCCAGTTTGTGCACGCCCCGGCTGCTGGGTCGGCTATTTGGCCTGGACACTCCTACCAGCAGCAGCCGGTGGGGATGGGGCAATTGCAGCCCTGGGGTCAACAGACCCTATCAGCGCAGCAGGGGTTTTCTCCTTGTTCAGCTCCAGCCACAGCCGCACCCTCGGCTAATGCTGTCTGCGGCGTTCAACCCTTTGGGCAACCCCTAGGCTTTTGGCCTCCCTATCAAGTGGGGCCTTACTATCAACCTACTCCCCTTGGGGCTTTGCCGTACAGGGCTACGCCGTTTGGGGATGCAGCGCTCCCCTTAGGAGACCATCTGACACCGGCTACCAGGGACAAGATCCTGCGTGGCGAATTTGTTGATGTCTTTACCCTTCTTTTCCGGGAATTGGAAAAGAAGGATAAGGAGGAGATGGAGGAACGCGACAAGGAGAGGCTTAAAAGGCGCAAAGTTGACCGTACCTGGGCTAATTGGCTTCCTGGTATGCTGATTTATGCCGGGGTTATTGCCCGGGCTCAGCCTCAGAGGGCTTCCTCCTTGTTCCAATATATTGATATTGTGTACAGGGGATATACAGACTTCGTCGGTGTTGCTTGGATGCAGTACGATGAAGAATTCCGTATGCGGGCCGCTGCCGATCCCACGCTACCCTTGGACCGGATCCATCAGCAGCTCTGGCTTCAGTTGATGGCCCCAGCCAAGCCCAATTTGGGTGATAGGGCAGATAGTGGTCATTTGTTGCAGAGACTTAGCACCCCTTCTGGTACCCGCGCCTCAGCGGGGCAGTCGGTTCAGCCCCGGCTGCTTTGTTGGGAGTTTGCATACCAAGGCGTGTGTGCTAGGAAGGGGTGTGGGTTCAAGCACGAGTGCCCGCGTTGCAGGGGTTCCCATTCCTTCTCTGCCTGCCCCCGCCCCAAGCCTCGGGGGGGAGGCAGGCGCCCCGGGGGTGGGTCAGGTCAGTCCACTGCTGACAAAGGGTCCTACCCCCATAAATCTGAGAGCACTGGCTAATCTTTTGCGGGGGTACCCCGACCGCGCAGCGGCACAGTACTTGTTAGATGGTTTTACACACGGCTTCCGCATTCCCTGTCAGGGCCCTCGGGCCCCTTTCATGTCGTCAAATTTACGTTCAGTGAGTGGCATGGAAGATATTGTTAGTCATAAGATCGCCAAAGAATGTGCTGAAGGGCGGGTTTTAGGCCCTTTCACGGCTCCTCCGGTGCCTAACTTGAGGGTGTCCCCTCTGGGTGTCGTACCTAAGAAGGCAGCGGGTGAGTATCGTTTGATACATCACCTGTCCTTTCCCAGGGGGGACTCCGTCAATGATGCCATTCCGGAGCATTTGTGTACCGTGCGGTACACATCTTTTGACGAGGCAGTTAGGATGGTTCGGCGCAATGGTCAGGGTGCGGAGATGGCAAAATGCGACATTAAGTCTGCCTTTCGCCTTCTTCCAGTTCACCCTGGGGACTTTGAGCTGTTAGGTTTTTCCTTCAATGGCCAATTTTATATGGATAGGGCACTCCCTATGGGGTGCTCGGTTTCCTGCTCGGCCTTTGAAAAATTTAGTTCCTTTTTGGAGTGGGCCTTCCGTCAGAGGCTGCGATGCCGTGACTCCGCCCACTACCTTGATGATTTTATTTTTTGTGGTCCCCGTGGAACGGGCCAATGCGCCCGGTTATTGGAGGGTTTTATGGCCTTAGCTGAAGAGCTGGGTGTCCCCTTGGCCCACGAAAAAACTGAGGGTCCATCTCAGGTCATTACATACCTGGGGATTGAGATAGATACTGTGGCGCAGACGTTTCGTCTGCCGTTGGCTAAGGTGGCTGATTTACGTACGCGCTTGGTGGCGCTCTTGGGCAAGCAGAAGGCTTCTCTACGCGAGCTGCAGCAGCTTGTGGGCCACCTGAACTTCGCATGTAAGGCCGTTGCTCCAGGACGTGCCTTTTTGAGGCGCCTGTGCGAGGCTATGTCTGGTCTACGTCTGCCCCATCATAGGGTTAGGCTGTCGCATGGGGTCAGGGAGGACCTCAAAGTTTGGGATGATTTTCTCTCGTCATTTAATGGCGTTACGATGTGGCGGGAGGAGTTGCTGTTAGAGGCCGAGTTGCGGGTGGCATCGGATGCCTCTGGGGCTACGGGCTTCGGTGTCTTTTTCCGGGGTCACTGGTGCGCTGAATCCTGGCCGGCTGTTTGGCACACTGAAGGTATTACCAAGGATTTGACATTTTTGGAATTTTTTCCAATCTTGGTAGCGCTCTGGCTGTGGGGGGAGGAGCTTGCCAATCAGGCGGTCCACTTTTGGTGCGACAACATGGCTGTTGTGCATGTGATCAATTCCCTCTCAGCCCGATCGCCCAGGGTTATGGGACTGGTCAGGCCATTCACGCTCCGGTGCCTTCGGCTGAACATTATGTTCAGGGCGAGACATGTCCCCGGTATTGATAATGGTGTGGCAGATGCTCTGTCTCGCCAGCAGATGGAGCGGTTTCGTCAGCTCGCCCCCGGGGCCGATGCCTTGCCATCCCCGATGCCACAGGAGTTGTGGAGTCTTGGAGGGACGAAGTCCACAGAGCCATCCGTTTAGCCATCGCCCCTAGCACGAGAAGGTCGTATGATCGCGCTGTGCGGCAGTTTGCGAGCTTCCGAATGGAGGCTGGGTTGGAGCAGAGTTGGCCCATTCCAGCTGAACATCTCATGCAATTTTGTGTTCACAGGAAGTTGGGCGGCCTGTCTGTAAAGACCATTAGGGGGCTTTTGGCTGCCCTAGCCTTTGTTAGCAAGGCACGGGGATTTCAGGATGTGACTGGGGATTTCAGGGTGCGAAAGATGTTGGAGGGTTGGTCTCGGGAGGCTGGCTCTCGGTCTGACACCAGGCAACCTATTTCTCCGTCCATCCTTAAGGGTTTGGGTGGCACCTGGCAGTCAGTATGCTCTTCGGACTACGAAGCAGTGCTTTTCCACGCTGCTGCGCTTACGGCCTTCTTTGGAGCCCTTAGAATTGGGGAGTTGGTGGCTCAGTCCCGCACTGATTTGTCGCATCGTGTACTGCTTGTTCAGGACGTGCAGTTTGCAGGGGATGGTGTTTCCCTACGGATTAGGGGGTCCAAAACTGATCAGCGACACAAGGGAGCATTTGTTCGGCTTGGCTCCTGCGATGATGCTGAGTTGTGCCCGGTACGCGGGTTGCGTTTGTATCTCAAGGAGAGGGGCTCTGGCGAGGGTCTCTTATTTCGCCATTGTGATGAGTCCCCGCTAACTCGGTACCAGTTCTGGTCGGTTACCGGGAGGGCCTTGGCCAAGCTTGGTCTTGTGGGTTTCAAGTTTGGCACCCACTCATTTAGAATAGGGGCGGCTTCCACGGCTGCTGCAATGGGATATCCAGAAGCCGCCATTCGTAGTGTGGGGCGGTGGCGATCGGCGGCTTACCGGGGGTATGTCCGTCCTCTGCCGGCCCCGTTATGAGCTGTGGCTGATTGTTTTTTCTTCTTCAGGTGCTGTCGTTCGCCGTGGGAGGTGTCGGATCCTCATCTGCGGACACAGCATGATCTTCTGGGCCGCTCATCAAGCCAAGAGGACCCATCTGGGGTCCCAGCTTGGCCTCAGTCGTTGGGCTCAGATCGAGTGGCAGGGCCGTCGGGGCCTACGTTGGCCGGGCCTGTTGCCTCTCTTGTTTGAGGGAAGGTGTGCCCCTCCTCCGCATTTTTTGTTGTTACATTTAGGTGGAAATGATTTAGGTTGGATCAAGGGCAAGGCCCTCACGCTGCAGGCGCAGGCTGATTTGAAGCTTATCGCTCAGCGTTGGCCGGGGGTCCTAATAATGTGGTCTGCCATCCTCCCACGTCGTGTTTGGAGGGAGGCTTTGGATCACGAGGGAGTTGAACGGGCGAGGCGTAAGGCCAATAAGGCCATGTTCAAGGCTTTGGGTGCCGGGCTGGGGGTTTATTTACCCCATCCCCAGATTAGGGACACGTACGCTGACCTCTACAGAGGTGATGGCGTACACCTGTCCTTTAAGGGCAATGAGATCTTTTTGACGGATTTGCGGCAAGGGTTGTGGTTGGCCCTGCAGGAGATGTGGGGCGTTAGGGCCTAAACAGAGGTTTGGCCCTAACGGTGGCAGGTTAGCTGGGGTAGGCAGAGCGGGCTGGTGAGCACCCGGTGGCACATCCCCATTGGTGGGGAATGGGGGTCTGTCTCGGATCGGCTGGCGGGCTTTACGGCTGCCAGCTGAGAGGGCAGACTGCCCTGGGACCCCCTGGAAAAGGCCTTCCCTCGGGCTTTACGGCTGGGGTGTATGGTGCTTTAAAGGGGGGAACCATTCGCCTGGCCGGCTGGGTTACAGCCATGCACTGTATGGCTCGCGCCTAGGGCAGGGGGTTGCTCGCCCATGCAGTATGAGGAGCTGGTCAGAGTGACCCCCTCGCTCGAACTGTACCGCTAGTTACACCCTTGCCGTGTTTAGGTTCCTAGTTCAAGCTTTGAGGTTGTTTGGTCAATAAATGGCCCTATTTTCCCAAGCCTTGTGTCCGTCTCTTCTTTCCGAATATGGGGGCAAAAAGGCACTCCCGGTGCGTGCCTGCGCGCTTACCCGGGTGCCTCCATTTGCCCTCATGCACGGAGGGGAGCGGGCAGCTTTCCCGGGCATCCGGGTGCCTGTCGGGGGCGGGGCTTGTAGCCGTTATAGGCTTCCCCGCCTTCCTTCCTCCGTGCAGTCCTCGGGCAAGCTCGTCCCGCCCTCCACGCCCTTGTTATGGCAGTACAGGTATAGCCGGTCGCTGGTTACAGGGCCAGGTAGGAATTTTTTCACCTCTCACCAGATTGGCTTGGGTGAGTGGTGTTTTTCGCCTACCTTGTACTGCCAAGTTTGTGGGAGGTTGTTGTTTATTGTTGAGTTGGCAGGTTAGCTGGGGTAGGCAGAGCGGGCTGGTGAGCACCCGGTGGCACATCCCCATTGGTGGGGAATGGGGGTCTGTCTCGGATCGGCTGGCGGGCTTTACGGCTGCCAGCTGAGAGGGCAGACTGCCCTGGGACCCCCTGGAAAAGGCCTTCCCTCGGGCTTTACGGCTGGGGTGTATGGTGCTTTAAAGGGGGGAACCATTCGCCTGGCCGGCTGGGTTACAGCCATGCACTGTATGGCTCGCGCCTAGGGCAGGGGGTTGCTCGCCCATGCAGTATGAGGAGCTGGTCAGAGTGACCCCCTCGCTCGAACTGTACCGCTAGTTACACCCTTGCCGTGTTTAGGTTCCTAGTTCAAGCTTTGAGGTTGTTTGGTCAATAAATGGCCCTATTTTCCCAAGCCTTGTGTCCGTCTCTTCTTTCCGAATATGGGGGCAAATGGCTTGGATCCAGTTGTAACTTTCTACTAGGAAGCCACTTCCATTATTGGACAGACGTCTCTTGCCTTCTTGTTTTTGCTGCATCCTTCTAAAGTCCTCAAAATTCTGCTTTTGGGGTATGAGGGATCTTCAAGAACAGCATGAGGGGTGGATTGGGGGTCCACAGTGAGAATGGAATTAGCTAAAAATCTCCCTTTCAGCAGGCAAAAAATTACTGCTGGATGAAACCTTGAAATGTAGTCAAAATGGCAGCCCTCTGTGATCTCTTTCCTCTCTCTCTGTATCATTTATTCAGATTTACCCATTTAGCTTTTCTGTCTTTTACCACCACCTGCCAGTCATGATGAGGAGAGAGTTAGGGCAGCCTGGGCAAGCCTAATTAAATCTTATGGGAATAAGAGAAAGAACTACATGTGGTCGCCCTTCTCAGCAGCAGCCCCAAGTCAAGCTTCATTCTGTTTGGCTTAATAGTTACCACTGGCCTGATCAATTCACTAACCATATGATATACTCTTATGATTATATGACATATTGATTCATTGAAATGTGAAGATGCTCCAATTTGTGAAAGAAAGGAAACAATAGGTGAGTCAGACATCTGTATGCATGGTGGAACTGGAAGTACTTGCATCAAAGGAATATGTCATCTAGTTGATCACTTCCACAACAACTTAAAAATAGTAATTGACTGACTATCACTTGGCAAATATTTTTATGAATGATAAACGGTTTGGGCTGATTTTGTGAAAAGAATTAATATATTTTCATTCCTTTCCATGAAGCACACAAATATGCACAAATAGGAATAGGATTGACAAAGGAACAGGATTAACAACACTGCCACATATGTTTACTTGGAAATAACTCCTGTTGACACAGAGAGCTTTTGTGACTTAATGCAGGCAAAGAGACAATATCAGACAGGATCCTAAACAGTTTTTATTCTTCTATTATGAGCCCTGCTTTTCTTTCTCCTCCATCTTTTCCCCCTCTTCCTCTGCTCCTCCCTTCCAGCATAGAGTGCCTAGTCTGTCTAGCAACAGGCTATGGTCTCCCTAATGGGACATAATTCTAAACTTTAACTATTACTTATTTCATAAAGCAGCTATTAAAACACAACAAGGGTTTATGTTCAGCTGTAGTCATGGATAAATTACCAGTGCAATCCTAAACAGAATTACACTCTTCTAAGTCAATGATTTTAGAAGGTTCTGCTTATGATTGTACTGAAAGTACCACTGTCTTCCATGGAAGTTAACAAGATAACACTTGCTGGATTGTGCCCCATGCCAATAAGTTACAACTTCAGCAATAAGTCATTTTCCTTCTTTCTAAATTGACAGGATATTTTCTTTGGCATTGAAAAGAAACTGTGGTCCCATTGGTAGCATAAGTGACATTACAATAGCTAATAAACCTTAATCCTAAATTAATTCTATTCTAAAGAAGTTATTAAGAAACTTTTTTTAATTGGAAAACATCCAGTTTTCATTGTTAATGTTAATTAGGAACAAAATTTATTTTAAGACATTTGGCAACATACTGTAGAAGAAGAAAGAATATTTATGATAATAGAATATGAAAGTTAATTAATGTATGCCTGGTTTAATTACATGAATTTTTACTCTGTTACTAAAATGAAAGCCCATTCAATATTTTACAAAGTATAGAGTCCCCACTGGCAAACATAACATCCCTCAAGTTCCTGCATGGCTAGTGAATAAAGCATTTTCTGAGATGTACGTGCAATTGTTAAAAAAAACAGAAAGAAATGGAGGGAGTTAGCAACTCAATAATGTAATTTTAATGTTTGCTCACTTTGATGAGCATAAACATTGCACCATAGTGCACATATGATAAAAGAAAAGAATTTTTTTTCATGAAAACCAAAGTTATGGGACAGGCTATAGGCCCAATGCAAGAAAGCAAGTCACTTTTCTGTTCATTAAAATCACATCCTCTTGCCAAAATAATGACTATGTTGGATGGATCCAGCAAAAGTGCGCTAAAGTCAATTGAAATCATTTGGACTTATCTCCATGTAACTATAAATATATATGTGACTAATATCTAGACCTAATACATATAACAGATATGCCTGCTGATATACCAGCATCTGGTATTCCTTTCTAAAGCTTTCTTCCGATTGTACCACATGGGAACTTTCAATCATAGTCTTGCATCCAACTAACTGATATATTACAAAGAGGAGCTTGAACCTACTTAACTATATATGCTAGTACTCACGCATTCATGGCACCCAGGAAAGTTCTTGTCAGGCTCTCAGCAACCTTCCTGAGTTCCCTGTTAGTAGCCTAAGATGAAAGAGAAGGGGGTTTCTCTTCTCTCCATGTTTTCCTTCATGACCCAATACACTCCCTCTTTCCAAAACACTTCTTGGTCTTGCAGGGAAGGCAGGGATAGCATTCCTGTTGGCATAGCAATAGTGACGCCATTTCCAATGGCTACTTCCCTTTGTTTAGTCGGCTTGGGGGTTGCTTGAATGGCCATCACTGCATGTTTAGTAGCAGGCCCATGGTTCCATACTAGGGTTGCTAGGCAATGCCTGGCAACTGACAGGAGGGTTGTAGGGAGACAGTGTCCCAGAAAAAAAATTAAGAAAGGCCTTGTCTGCTTACAGGAAATTCTTATCATAAAGGTGTGGCAATTCCTAGAGCTACCTGGAAACTATGGTAAGAACTTCCAGCTTTAACACAGAGTGCTTCCTAGAGCTACCTTTTCTTACTTCCAGGTAGATTTAGGAATTGCCAGAACTATATGGTATGAATTTCCTATAAATAGATAAGGCCTTATTTTTATACTGTCCATGGGGCATTGAACTCTCAATTGGTTGGACTGCTGTGATATCATGGAATTTTCACAGCAGCTCAGTGAGTGTAACAGTCAGCAATAGAGACTTCATAGTATACACTCAATAAAGAAAAGGAAAATCATCAGTTTCTCTAAAATTAAAACTCATACAGATTCTAAGGCCAGTCTGAAGCAGAACAATGATACTAAATGGGCAGATGTCTCAGAATACAGAAAGATAGGGAGTAAGCAGTGGGTACAATTTAGGTATCTAAAGAAGAAACAAGTAGAGAAGCAAAGGAAAAGAAGGGCAGAAAAGAGAAAGAGGTAAAGAAAGGTGGGGCTCATGAAAAGTAGACTTTGAGGAAAGCCCATGCAGGGCATTAGGAGAAGTTTTAAGATTGTCAGGAAAGGTGAGTGAAAAAGGGCTTCACAGCAGCAACAATAGAGATAGCTAAAGCCTGAGTAACTAATAGAATAAGCCTGCGTGGTATGTTGTTTAGAGAGTTGGGCTAGGATATTGGAGACCCAGTTTTGAATCCCTACTCTGCCATGGAAGTTTGCTGAGTGACCCTGGGCCAGCCATTCCATCTCACTCAGCCTAACCTACCTCACAGAGTTGTTGTTGTTGTTGTTGTTGTTGTTGTTGTTGTTGGAAGAAAAAAATGGAGGAGTGGAGGACAATGTTGTAAGCCATTGGGGAGAAAAGCAGGGTTATAGATATCTAAATAAACAAATAAGCAATGGATTGTGAAAAACAGAAATAAGCTAAAGAAGGGGAAGTTGGAAACAGTACTGTGTCCAAACGTCATATGAGGCTTAGGGACAGGTGTCTCAGTGCCTTGTTGGGAAGAAGAAAGTATTCTACTTAAAGGAGGTCTAGGAGAGTTGGAGCCTGTGGGCCAGGGAGTAAGTACACCTGACGCTGGAATATACCAATCAGTTAAGACAGAGCTAATCTCAAGTAATATTATGCTGTTCTTTGTTTCTCCTCCAAGTTTATTTTGGAATAAAAAGAAGACCAAAGGCCTGACAGTCTTTCAGCCTCTGAGAATTTCTCTGTACCCAATGACTCAAAGGAAAAACAATGGACCCTGCAGCTGCTTCTTGCTTTGCAATCACATTTGCACACCAGTTTGTTCTGGAATCAGATACTGTATGAAATACCAGAGGAGACAGTAGTACATTGACAATAAAAATGTATGTCTCCAAATCTGATGGAGGAGAAGGGCTATGATATCACTGCTTGTATGCAACGAGGCTGCCTGCCAGACAGAATGCAAACATTACCAAGACAAGAAACTTTCTCCTATCAGGAAGCGCAGTCTGGCTGCCTCTCGTCTTAGCACTATTGATTATGCTCCCAAAAGGTCATAAATTACTGTAAGAGTTATTTTTAAGAATATTTGCTGAGCCTGACCTGTCAAGAGAGGTTAATCTAATGACTTTCCTACCTCCAGCCAGCAGAGAGATGAAGAGAGAGAGAGAGAGGGTAGGATTTCTCTTAAAGTCTGTCCTTTTGCATTCATGTTCAGTCCACCTTGCTATTACAAACAAAATAATGGCATCAGTCTGCACAGGGAAAAGATGCTGCATTTGACTTAAACATAGAAATATAGCACCTGCATAAAACATTTAGCAAACATTGACATTTAATGCTCAACCTCACAAGAATATTGGCTGGAAAATGGAGCCAGAAAGACTCCACAAAGCAACAGGGCTAGTCAGTGTGCTACCCAGAAAAATACTGGGGGGAGGGGACCTCAAGCTGCAGATATTATGAAGCCTTTATTATCCATATGTGAAACCTGATAATTTCATGTACTAAGAATCTCATTCAGAGTAAAATGTTTTTATAATTTTTAATATCCCGCCTTTCTACATCGTGGAACTAGGGCCGCCAACCTTCAAGTGGAGCCTGGAATTCTCCCTGAATTACAAATTATCTCCGGACAACAGAGATCAGTTCTCCTACAGAAATGGCAGCTTCAGAGAGTAAACTCTATAGCATTACAACTCCTACTGAGCTTCCTTCCCTCCCAAAACACCACCCTCCCCAGGCACTGCCTCCAAATCTCCACGAACCTCACAACTGGAATGGCAATCCTGCATAGAACTCATGGTAGCATGCATGGGGATTCCAGGAGGCAGCCCATTAGGGAGTTTGGAAATTCCTGGCGATGAGAGTAGAGTCTCAGATGGTTTGGGGAGGAGAGGCATCTCAGCAAGATAAAATCCCATAGCGCCCACCCTCCAAAGCAGCCACTCTCTCCAGGGGAACTGATCTCTGTAGGCTAGAGATCAATTTTAATTCCAGAAGGTCACCAGACTCTGTCTGGAGATTGGCAATTCTACCTCCAAGCATTAATTGAACCTAGATCTGCTAAGCTTTGGAGCGGTTGCTTCTTCAAGTGCCTTTAGACACTCCTCTGCATTTCCACAAAAGGAGATGAACAGTTTTGTAGCGGGTCTTTTACAAGTAGGCTTGCTACATGCCCACTTATGGTGGGGAATTTCCCTGCCTCTGCCCACCAATCCCCAGCTGATTAGTGGGAGGAGGCAGGCTGGCAAAATGGGAGTGGTTCATGACTGTTGTCTCTGGCCCATGATGTCACTTCTGCCATGACCCAAAAGCAAAGTCATCATGCCAGAGCCAATTCTTCAACAGTCAGCCAAAAATGTAGCATTTTTGGCCAAAAATATGTTTGGAGCCAAGTGCTAAAGAACTGTCCTGACATGATGCTGTCATTTCTGGGTTTTGCCAGCAATGGTGTCATCAGCCAGGGATGGCAATCATGCATGCCTCCCCCACCCACCCACCCCACCCCGTGGTTAAGTTTACCCATCTCCCACTGTTGTCAGCACAAACCTGGAAACCCTATGTACAGGATCATCCAGGGAGGATTTGGAGGGCCATTTGTCCTGGGTCTTGTGAAGCCTCTAGAAAAGCTTGAAACCAGGCATTTGCTAAATTACAACAACCAAATGATGTATCACATCTTTGCTGCCTTATTTTATTTTCATTTGTTGTCTATTTTTTACTTTTATTTTGACTAAAGTTCTCAAAAGTTGGTAGTGGCCCAAGCCACTCTGCACTTCTGAGAAGGGTTGCCTAGAGTCCGCTGTGGAGGAAGGCATCCTACCAACAACTACTCTGCCCACCACCACTTTGTCAGCCAAAAGGAGAAAAATAAAATAAAAATTGTTGTCTGCATGACTGTTAGATCACTTCTGGGTTCTCCCAGTTTCTGGTGATTCCTAGAAAGGCATAGAACTGAGCTTGAAGTCTTACCCTTCGTCCCTAATTGATATGAAGCCTAAGTGTGTTTAACTGTTTTTTTGCCTCTCCCATTTATCTCTTGGCTCCCATGTTTTGTTTCCCTCACATCTCTCCCGTTTCTCTTGTTTTCTTTTGTTGTCGCTCACACTGTTGAAATTTTGTTTCTTAACACTGGAATCTTGTTAACACTGGAATCTTGTTTTTGGTCATTTTAAGAACTTGGATTTAAGACAAACATTCAACCCTATGTAAAATCAAAAAGAGTCCAGTAGCACCTTTAAGACTAACCAATTTTATTTTAGCATAAGCTTTCGAGAATCAAGTTCTCTTCGTCAGATGCCTGATACAGAGACTGGACAAACACAGAAGAGCAGAGGGAAGAGGCAATTAGGGGGGGAGGGGGAGGGAGCAATCAAAACATTCCTTTGCTAGTATATGTAAACATCTCCTTTTGGTGTGTGTATCAGTTGGCTTCAAAGGAGTTTGCCCTGTTAGTTTGTAGAAGCCAAACAGCTAGACCATCCAATTCCAATGCAGTATGGGCCTTCGATAACCACAGCTCTCCCTGCCAGATGCATCTGACAAAGAGATCTGTGGTTCCCGAAAGCCCACGCCAGGTACCACTGAGCTCCCCCAGACCCCACCTCTGTAAAGGAAATCTGTTACCTGTGGTAATGTGATAACCATTCATAGTCCCTATTCAGTCCCAGCTTGACAGAGTCAAATTTGCATATGAATTCCAGTTCAGCAGCCTCCCGTTGGATTTTGTTTTTGAAAGGTTTCTGTTGAACTACAGTGACCTTTAAGTCTTTGATGGAATGTCCTGGTAGGTTGAAGTGTTCTCCCACTGGTTTCTGGACGTTTCCATTTCTAATGTCAGATTTGTGTCCATTTATTCTTTTGCGTAGAGGTTGGCTGGTTTGTCCAATGTACAGAGCAGAAGGACATTGTTGGCACATGAGGGCATATATCAGATTGGAGGATGAGCAGCTGTAAGAGCCAGAGACAGTGTAGTTGATGCCATTGGGTCCTGTAATTGTATTCCCTGGGTAGATATAGGGGCAGAGCTGGCATCTGGGTCTGTTGCAGGGCCTGGTACCTGTGCTGGTGACTCTGCTGGCTGATTCATGGTTGTGAGTGAGAAGTCGTTTAAGGTTGGGGGGCTGTCTGTAGGCAAGGAAAGGTCTTCCACCCAGGGCTTCTGAGAGAGAGGTATCATTTTCCAGGATGGGTTGTAGCTCACTGATGATACGTTGGATGGGTTTGAGCTGGGAGCTATAGGTGACAACCAGTGGTGTTCTGTTGTTAGTTCCTTTAGGTTTGTCCTGGAGTAGGCTGTTTCTGGGTACTAGTCTGGCCCTGTTGATTTGTTTCTTCACTTCATTTGGTGGGTACTGTAGTCCCAAAAATGCTTGTTGTAAATCTCTTAAGTGTGAGTCTCGGTCGAGAGCATTGGAGCAGATACGGTTGTAACGTAAGGCTTGGCTGTAGACAATAGACCGAGTGGTATGTTTAGGGTGGTAGCTGGAGGCATGTAGATATGAGTATCGGTCTGTTGGTTTCCGGTATAAAGTGGTATTTATTCGTCCATTATGTAGTTGTACAGTGGTGTCCAGGAAGTGTACCTGTTGTGTAGAGTGGTCCAGGCTTAGGTTGATAGTAGGGTGAAAGTTATTGAAGTCTTGAGGAAATCTCTCAAGAGTTTCCTTCCCATGGGTCCAAATGATGAAGATGTCATCCAGGAATCTTAAGTATAGTAGTGGTTCTAGTGGATGGGAGCTGAGGAAGCGTTGTTCCAAGTCCGCCATGAATATGTTAGCATATTGTGGTGCCATGCGTGTGCCCATGGCTGTGCCATTAATCTGTAGATATAAGTTGTCACCAAATTCGAAGTAATTGTGAGTGAGTATGAAGTGACAAAGTTCAGTGGCGAGGTGTGCTGTGGTTTTGTCCAGGATAATATTCCGTATGGCTTGCAGTCCATCCCCATGTGGGATATTGGTGTATAAAGCCTCCACATCCATGGTTGCTAGGATGGTGTCATCAGGTAGGTTGTCAATGGACTGTATTTTCCTGAGGAAGTCAGTGGTGTCCCGTAAATAGCTGGGTGTGCTGGTGGCTTAGGGCCTGAGGATAGAGTCCATGTATCCTGAGACTCCTACTGTGATAGTGTCTCTTCCTGAGACAATGGGGCGTCCTGGGTTACCCGGCTTATGGATTTTGGGTAGTAGGTAGAATTTTCCTGGCCGTGGTTCCTGGGGTGTGTCCGTATGGATGCATTCTTGTATGTCCACGGGAAGAGTCTTCAATATTTTATTGAGTTCTCTTTTATATTGCTCCGTAGGATCAACAGGTAGTATTTTATAGAATGTTGTGTTGGAGAGTTGTCTTTCTGCTTCCTGTATATAATTCTGTTTGTCCATCTATCAACCCTATGTATTTGGCATATCTATTCTATACTGATACATGATTAAAGTTTCCAGGATTATACAGGGGGAAATGAGGTCTTTATCTTTTGGTCATAATTCTCATACCATTTACATCCAAATACCCTAAGACTAATTCCTGTTGAGTGTGATGGGACATCAATGAGGTTACATCAAAATGGTTTAAGGATCAAATCTTTCAATCATATGAAAACATTAGCAGAAATTAGTGTACTCTCACTTGAATGTAATGTGCATTGAAAGCAACAACTGAATGAGGCTTCATGGTATACGGCCATTGCAACAGGCTGATGGAGATTAGTTCTGCCCACATCATGTGGCCACTCCTTCCAGCATTCACTGTTTTGAATGCAGACAATGACTGGCAACGTAAAAACACCCTTCTGGTCATGCTTCCAGCTATGCTTGATTTTAAAGGAAGAGGAAAGGGGAAGACAGAAATTCGAAGTGTACAAAACAAAATAAGCAAGAAACACACCCAGAAGTTGCTGTTTCATTTAGTTAAAGCAGCTTTCAGATCTGTGAACCAAATCTGGAAAACCAAATTATAATGACATCCTCCCACCTAAAAGTCTGTCCGTTTCATTTCATTTCAGTTCTTACTTTGCAGCAGCAGCAGGCAGGCACAGGGCTCATAGGCAACATCTTGTTTTCCTTAATGGCATTCACCAATCAGATCTCAAGGGGAGAGAGCCCTTATTAATTAACTCCGTTGTCAGGAAGAGAGAATGTGTACAGTGCACATGAGTGCATTTTCCCATCACTGTCCAAGCAATAGCACTGTCTCTCTGTCAATTGGGTCTTCACAAGGGGAGACTCCTCCCCACCTATAAGCTTTGAATGTATTTGTAAGGGGTAATGTACAGACTTCAATCATAGGCATAATTCTAAAGACACTTCCCTGGGACTAAGCACTGTTGAATAACATGGGACTTACATCTGAGTTGACTGTTGAGATGGCTTCCCTCCCCTGTCCAGCGACCCAATCACCTATTCCACCCTTTCAAAAGCAATCCTGCCTGCCCACAACAAAAGGGAAACTTTTGAAAAAAACCAAGTCTGTTTCAGTGGAGGGGGGGCATTCAGACAATCATGCTGCCTGCTTGCCTGCCTGCACTCAGGAAATAGAGATTGGTGGCAATTAATGTGAGAACACCCCCTCATCATAGGAACAAAACTGCAAAGCACAAGGAAACATGGCACCAACAGGCAACAGCAGGAGGCAAGGATAATAATTTATTGGCACTGTAGAAAAAGAAAAAAGTGAACATAAAGCTGGATTGCTACTCCTTTGCCAGCCAATTTCCTGCTAGAGCGTACACCCTCCAACACTAGCATTCTTCAGGGTCGTTGTTGTGTGTGTGTGTAGTGTAACTGAGGAAAAATTAGGTGTATCAGTGGTTTAGAGGGAAGACTGTGTTCTGTGAGATTATGGTGCCGTTAAGTGCAAAAACCGCTGCCCCACAGAGCCTGGAAATCCTCATTGCAAAGAATGGAGCCAAAACTCATGGTAAAAAAAAACCCAAAAAGATTAGATCTGATCTAGCTATGCCCCATCTGGAAAAAAATACAATAACAATACATAATTCCTTTGGAAACCCTGGATCCAAAATTGAAACAGAAATTATTTCAGTGCACACCCTAACAAAAATTCACTGTGCAAATTATAAAGAGGATATAGTTTCTTTTTTTGTTTAAAATGTTATACCCATGATGACTCCTGCATACAAAGTGGCTTCCAAAAGTAGCATAAAATAAGTGAGGGACATGCAAGAACTTGCAAGATGCAACTTATTATCCTCTCCCCTACTATTTCCTCTTTCCCTTCCCTGAAAGCCCCCTTTTCCAGATTCCTTCTCTTCTTCCCACTCTTCCCATAACTTACCTTTATCTTCCCTCCTGTCTTCAGCTTTCCTACCTTCCCTCCCCTTGGTAGCCTCTCCCCAGGAAAACTCCAGCCAAGCAGGGCAATGCTGGCTAAGCCTGACCCAACAGTGCAGTGAATCCCAAGGACTTACAGAGGGCATCTCATTTCTGGGGAAAATACAGGGGCCAAGTTACAAATGTAAAATATATTCCAAAAATGTATTTATTATGGGTGTGCACAAAATTCAAGTTAAAAACAAGTTTAAAACATAAGGCCTGAAGGGCAGGCTACATACATATGTTAAAAATTGCTAAAACGTTCTCCATACACAAATGATGATACAGTCCAATGACCAACACAAAGACAGACCATATGCATTTCGACCCTAAGGCCTTCCTCAGTAGTCAATTGTACAATATTTATGATATTCAAATATACCAACACATTCAGAAACCAATATAAAAATGCTCCCAATACACTTATCTAAAAATGCAAAAAGAGAAAGGGGGAAGAAAAAAAATGTATTTAGTGTTGGTGTTGCTCTTATCTAAAAAAGTCCACAATGACTTACAGGGGGCATCTCATTTCCCCCGTATCCCCTTCCACACAATATTTCCTCTTTCGTTGCTCCTGACCACTCCCATATCCTCACATTTTTTGCTTTTCATCCTCCAATGAACCTACCTTGTATCTGGTCCCCAATCTTCAGCTATATTTATTATTTATTTATTTCATTTATGTCCCACTTTTTTCCACAATGGGGACCTAAGGCATCTTACATCATTCTCTTCTCCTCCATTTTTTCCTCACACCAACCTTGTGAAAAAAGTTAGGCTAAAAACATGTGACTGGCCCAAAGTCACCCAGTGAACTTGCACAATAGAGGGGGCAGGGTTCAAATCTGATCCCTCCAGATCCTATTCTGAAACTCTAACTACTACTTTTGAACCACTACTGGCTTTTGTGAGGTTGCTGCTGAGCTTGGGTTAGTCATGCAAGTCACATGATAGCAAGTTGCCCAGTGGGGCCTGGCCCTGATAAGACCTCCTCAAAGGCCAACCCCCCCTTAAAAGGGCCTCTCTCCATCTCCCTACTTTTTCCTGACAGAAACCAAGGCTTGAATACTGTTGTGGTTACCTAGCAACAGTCACTAAGGGCCTCTATGGTCACTTCCTCATGCTCCACTTTTTTCGGGTTTTCCCTGTCCCAAAGCTGCGTCTTCCCAATCCGCTTCGAGAACTTGCCTTTCACATTCTTCATCCTCATGTGTTTTGTGAGTGTTTGTTGCAAAAAAAAAAGGTCCCAAAACACAAAATGCATTCTTTATCTGCGCCTTGTCACAAATGACGTTGGTGCATTCCCGCCCAACTTTCTTTCTTTCTTTCTTTCTTTCTTTCTTTCTTTCTTTCTTTCTTTCTTTCTTTCTTTCTTTCTTTCTTTCTTTCTTTTTTTTGAGTGCATGCAGGATTGCGCTATACCATTGTCCTGTCTTCCAGCTTCTGTAGAAACTGGGCATGCATAGTACAGCATTATCTACCATTGATTTCCCACTCAAAATTTTAAATGCAAAAGTGTTTCATAAATATGTGAACAGTAGAGTAGCGTGATCTCACGATTCCATATCCTACTATATAAAAGGCAAACTGACCACTCACTCCTTATCACCATGCAAGCATAGTATGCAGGGATAAGAAGTGAATCAGAGACGAAACAGTTTGCCTCCCCACAGCTTCCTCAGGTTTCCAGAGACACGGAAAGGCTCAGCATGGCAGCGAGGCCCTCCCAAGGTCCTGCAGCAGCCAGGGGCAGGGCTCCCCGCCACCTCCACAGAGCCTTTGAGAAGGCCATGCCCAAGCTGAGCAGCGGCCAAGGGGCCAGAAGAAGAGGAGCCCCTGATCTCTTCCTCGATCCCCCCTTCAACTGATGCCGCTGGGGGAGGTATGGGGGGGGGCGAGTGCTGCTAGGGCCCATTGTAATTGACAGTCCGATTGCTAAGTGATCCAATGTAGCAAGCACTGCAGTATCATTCCCTTTATCATAATAGTGCAAAGACTGTTTTTTAAAGTTTTAAAAAGGGGGAGGGAGTTATACAATTGCGCATGCAAGCCAGATGTTTGCATGCATCTGGGGTTAGGAGGGGTAATGGTAAGAGGAGGGATTGGAGATTTGTAGGAGGGCACTTCTGAAGCAAAAAAAGGCTTCAGATACATTGATACGGTAGATAATTGCATGAAAAAAGCAGCATCAAAAATGAAAATGGAACAAAACAAGTTTCACAAAAAACACTCACAAACGGGATCATTGCGACTTGCTCGTGCATGGGAAACAATGATGTATGTAATGAGTGTAATAACCCTCCAAAGTTCCATTAGCAGGCCGTCCCATTTGTGAGGGAGGAGAGAGATATATGTGAATATCTCTGTGAATCCTCAGTATGGGTCATATCCCATCACTCACCTGGTGCAGGATATACCACCTTTCCACACATATGAATGTGTTTAGCAGAGAACACAGTGAAGTCCAGTGTGAAGAAATATAATTTATGATAAGTTTGTTTAGTTAAAGAAGAACTTCATTTAAAAACTATTTACAATAATATAAAGAACAAACTGAGAGAAACATTCATGTCTTGTAAAGGAGAGAGAAAGTTTCTGCAACAGACTTTTTACAACTGACACAGAACAGAACAGAACCTTCACTCACAGCAGGGAGGGGCTACTTCAGGAGCTACAGACAAACAAACTATACAAAGTATCAAGCCCTTCACTCTGCAAGCACCCTGTACATTCAAATTAGGCCACAGTATTTTATTCCTACAATCCCCTTCTCACTGTGCCTCATTTGAATTAACCAAATTTAATCCATTACTCAGTTTCTCAAAACTCTCTGCACTTAAAAGCTTTATTAAGATGTCAGCTACCATTTGTAATGTTGGACAATATTCCATTTCGATAAACCCTTTTTGACACAAATCTTTTATTGCATGACATTTTATATCTTAAAGGTTCACTTTCATCTTTTTCTGAAATGAAATCAGTACACGTAGGGGTTGTCACAACATTTGCTTCCTTTAAACTCATAAACTCTATCAAGTCATCAATTTTCTGCTTTTGATTGAGAAGAAAACTATCATCTTCTCTTTCTGCTTGCATTCCCAAATAATAACATAAATTACCAAGTTTTTTAACTCTTACTTCTTTATTTAAACATTCAACTTTTGTACATTCTTGTTTGTTTTCACTACACAATATCATATCATCTACATAAATAAGTATATAAGTTATTTTTCCATTTTGTTGTTTTGTAAAAAGACATGGATCAGCTTACCTTGGTACAAAACCCTGTTGTACAAGCAATTTGTTTAACTTATCATTCCACGCTCTAGCAGCTTGTTCCAAACTATATATTCCTTTCTGCAACTTACAAACTAGTCCTTGGCCTATCTCAAAGCTTTCTGGTTGTTCATATACAGTTCTTCTTCGATTTCTCCATTTAAGAAAGCTGACTTTATGTCAAATTGTTCTACATGAAGTTGTTTAAATGCAGCAACACTAAGCAATGCTCTAATTGTACTGTACTTTACTACAGGAACGAATGTTTCATCATAATCTTCATATTTTTCTGTATACCCTTTGGCCACTAACCTTTCCTTATATCGTTGTACATTACCATCTGATCTAACTTTTTCTTAAACACCCACTTACAACCAATAGCCTTTTTATCTTTTGGCAATTTAGTAAGTGTCCAAGTACTAATTTTATTCAATGCTTCAATTTCTTCATTGGCCGCTATCATCCATTTGGCTGCTTCTTCCTCAGGTAATTTGTCTATTTCTTTCCACGTTGTCGGTTCACTATTCTGTACTATCTTTGCTGCGTATGATAGCCATTCTGCTAGCACTCCTTTATTGATTCAAGATGAACGTCTGATAGAAGGTTCTGCTTGCTCTTCCAAATTTTCACATTCAGTCTCTTTCTCAGTCTCTGTTTCCCCTTTGTGAATTCTTTATACTTGGGTTCCTGTTTTCTATTTTCTCTTCTTCTAAGAATATTTTAATCCATCTCCTTCAGTTGGCCAATTAGTATTAATCTGTTCCTCTTTAAAACCTTTCAGGTTAGGAACATATGTACAAGACTGCTCTTCTTTAAAATATACTACTCTTCTTACTTTCACTTCTCCTGTTTCTCTGTTACGAATTCTATACCCTTTACATCCTTTCTCATATCTGATCATTATTCCCAGTTCAGTTCTATTGTTAAGTTTGGAGCGTTTTTGCACTGGCACATATGCAAAAACTTTTGACCCAAACACTCTAATGTGACTTACATTTGGCACTCTTCCAAACCAAAGTTCAAATGCTGTTTTATTAGTAGGTTTTGTTGGCAGTCTATTCTGCAAATATGTTGCAGTCATCAGCTTCACCCCAATATTTATATAGTAAATTAGATTCTGTTAACAAACATCTAACCATTTCCATCGGACAGCGATTCTTCCTTTCTGCTACTACATTTTGTTCTGGGGTAAATGGTACAGTGTTCAAGTGCTCTATTCCATTTTTCATTCAAATAAGACTTGATGTGGTGTGACATAAACTCACCAGCATTGTCAGAAAGTATCACTTGTAGTTTTCTCCCAAAGAAATTCTCAACACTTGCAATGTAGTTCTTCAACTTTTCTGCAGCTTCTGACTTTTCCTTCAAAAGATAAGTTACACAATATCTAGAAAAATCATCAATAAATGAATTGGCCCACATATATCTGTATGAATAAGCTACAAAGGTTTTGTTGAACTTCTCTGACTTTGTTTAGGGATAGAAGATCTTGTTCCCTTCCCCAACAATTTTCACATTTTTCCCTATTCAAGTCAATGTTATAAGGTTTAATTTCCATTTCTCTTACCAAACCTTTCTTTTGCATTTCTTCTATTACGTTGAAATCTCTGTGACCAAGCCTTTTATGCCACGGATGAATACATCTTGTGCTTGAACTGTTTTGCCAAATTCACTCTCTCGTGGCTTGTATCTAGAACAAAAACTCCATTATTTTCAAAACCTTGAGCACATAGAACAACATTTCTAGTGATTCTTCACCTGTTTCCTCTAAAATTTACATTAAAACCATGCTTGGTCAAAGTAGATACACTTAACAAACTGTTAATTCTGGCAAGTAAACCATATTTTTCACCTCATTGTTGACAATTCTTCCTCCTGCTACACATTTAAACAAGGCTTCTCCTTTACCTTGAATGGCTATTTTATTACCATTTGCAATTATGACATCATCTGATGAGGTTTCATTCAGAATTACAGGTTATATGCACGGAAGCTCCAGAATCAAATATCCAACCAGAGGATTTAGTTTTAATGTCCTTATTTCTTCCACACTCTGAAATTACTAAATTGTTCTGGTGAGCAACAAAAACTTTTTTTATGTGCCTTTTGCTTCCACTCTGTTGCTTTTCTTTGCTTTACACAGTCACAAGAAAAATGGCATGTTCTTCCACAAGAAAAGCATTTTCTAGTTTTATCTTTCATGTTTGCAACTTGTAAAGTGGTTCTATGCTTAGAATTATACTCAGTCCTTTGTGCAGAAAATTCCTGTCTCTCACTCTCTGCTACCTTCTCTGCTCTCCTAGATGACTCTTCCTTAAGTTGTGAGACAATGTATTTCATAGAAAGTTCATCTTTTGTCTCTAATGCATGTATCAAAGAGCTGTAACTTTCAGGCAGGCTTGACAAAATTAAAATGATTTTGTCCTCTTCATCAAATTTCTTGCCTATAGTATTCAGGTGATCCATTAACTCTGTCACTTGACATATGCTTTCATAGAGCACCTCCTTCATTTAATTTTAAATTAAACAACTTTCTTGTCAAGTACAGTCTTTCATTCAGTGAATTTCTCTCATATAATTCTCTCAGTCCCAGCCACAGTTCTCTGGCAGTCTTATAGTCTCTTATGTGGTGTAAGTCACTATCAATCACATAAGTTGCAATTTCTGCTCTTGCTTTTCTGTTTTGTTTTTCCAAATTCACCTTTTGGGCTTCTTCTTCCAGTGGGATTTGTTCCAGTTTCCCACAAGTCCTCCTTCACCAGCTCATTCTCCATTCTGAATTTCCATAAAGGATAGTTACTGGAGGTTAGAACAGCAAGCAGGCTTTAGTGCTTTTACTGCCTTTAAATATATGCCCATATGGCCATCTTTTATTTCTCTTAAATATATTTACTTTTCTTCACTGTCTGGTTGGGCCCATAACCCAAGGGGGAGAGAGAGAGATGTGAATATCTCTGTGAATCCTCAGTATGGGGTATATCCCATCACTCACCTGGTGCACGATATACCACCTTTCTACGCATATGAATGTGTGTAGCAGAGAAGTCCAGTGAGAAGAAATATAATTTAGGTTAAGTTTGTTTAGTTAAAGAAGAACTTCATTTAAAAACTATTTACAATAATATAAACAACAAACTGAGAGAAACATTCATGTCTCGTACAAGAGAGAAAGACAGTTTCTGCAACAGACATTTTACAACTGACACAGCACAGAACAGAATCTTCACTCACAACAGGGAGGGGCTAGTTCAGGAGCTACAGATAAACAAACTATACAAAGTATTAAGCCCTTCACTCTGCAAGCACCCTGTACATTCAAATTAGGCCACATTCAAATTGCCCCCCAGTGTGCTTTTTTAAAAAAAATTCAGAGTTTTCTGTACACTGGGGGCATTTTCAACATTTTTTCAAAGCAAACCTGGAGAGTTCATCAATAAAACAAACAACAAAACAGAATTAGAGTAAAACATCACACTAAAACTATAGGCATAGGCCAACTACAGATTCAGCATCTGGATATGTAAAACCTGAAGCAATCAGACATACAAAATGTTAATGTGCAACAATAATTAACAGTTATCCCAGTGATAAAACTCATTAACAATATATTGGTGCTAACCAGGTCCTATAGCACCTTAAAGACCAACAGGTATTTGACTGCAAACAAACATGGCTACGCACCTGAAACTATATTGGTATTATGGTAGCTTTCTTGGATTGGAGAAATGGGCTGCCTGATCAGACCAATTTTGATTGCAGCTCTTTCCTTTCTTAGCTAAACCCCACCATTGCTAAACTCAAGTCTTCGTTTCACACCAAATCTGTGGCACCATTTTTGCACAAAGATCCTTCTTTCATTCCATGCAACTAGGCTTCTCAAGAGCAGAAGAGAATAACTACTTCACAGGAGTGTGCCTCTCCCATTCCTTCATCTCTCTTCCTCTTCCCTTTGCCTTTGTACTTTGAGGCAGATCAGATTAATTTTACTGCAGTTGAAAATCATGCAAATATAGTTGAGAAAGAGGCATTTAATGCTTTATTGCTCTTGCACACAACACAAATAGCACCTCCAGTGCTAACACTGCTAAGTGTTTTTAGTGTTATTCCACTATACAGTACATCACAATGTTAATTTTCCACATTACTTTATTCCCTCTCTAGCCCATATTTTACAAGAGAGAAAACAAACGGCTTGTAATTACACTGCATGCCAGGACAAATTAAGTAAACACGCATTTTTAATGCTTTTGGCTGTTAGGGTGAGAAACAAAGGGCTGGAGTTAAGGTCAATATTAGAGTTATGCTATTGCTCTGGGATACAAAAAGACAAATGCTGCTGATTGAATGCTGGTAACGTGGAAACTATCCATTCAGTGCAGCCTTGCCGAACTCTTGAAAATAATACCCTGCCTCTGCAACCAGGACCGCGCTCTACTTTGTTTTCATCTTCTTTCAGAAAAATACCAATACCAATAATAAATAATAATAATAAACTAATGGGAAAATCTATTGTATCATTAGTGAGGTGATAAATCAGCAAAAGGTAAATTAGAGGACGACTATCTATGCTCCAGTCTACTGCCGCAATGCAAAAGAAAACAGAAAAAAAGAGGGAGGGTATCATCCAATCTTTCAGTACAAGTGTGTGATGCTGATAAAAGGCAACAGCAATGAGAAGGGATACCAAAGGCAACTGTGGCTGATACCTGTGTAAATCTGACTTAGCCCAATTGACTGCTGTGACTTAGATGAGATCCAGGTCTGAAGCATTTATTGTTACTTAGCAAAGCTGTGTATAAAATACATTTTTCTCTTGTTAATAGAGAGAGGCCAATTAAATGTACTCCCTTATAAAACATTTCCTGCCTGTGGAAGGCCAGCCTATCTGTGAATAGGGTTATAGCCTACTTTGTCTGCAGACATGCGAGTTCTCTGTGTAAGGGGAGTTGGAGTGCAGCTGCCCAACAACCTAGAAAAAATGTGAATAACTTTTTTTTCACTAGGTTGTTGGCAACCCTGTGTTGTCTAGCTTTTCATCCATGTAGGCATCACCTTTTCAAGATTCATGGACAGCTACTGGGGGAAGAGAGAAGTAGGAAAAATCTGCTTTTAGCAGCAACTTTCACCAGCACTGCATAAAATTCAGCCCATGGGGGTGCAATTTAACCTTCACCATTATTCCTTTACACCCTGCAAAATCTTCTTCTCTCCACTGAAGTTATGCCCCAGCAGTCCTTCACCTGCAGTTTCAAGTAGTACAGACAAGGAGGACCTCACCATTTGCATTACTGACCATGTAGATCCCCTCTTGAATTAAATGTGTTTGTAAGGTAAAGAAACTTTTCATGTAGGGCTAAGCCATGCAACTTCAGTAATGATCAGAAGATTTAAAGATGTTGGATTTGGGGAGAAGGGCATATGTCATGTTGTGTAACCTTAGGAACTATGGTACAAATAAAGCATATGGAATGGATTCTACCTCCTAGCAATTCTTTTTGGTAAGACTCCATACCCAGGCCTTTCTGGTAACATTGGAGGTATTTATTTTATTTTAAATAAAACATTTTATGTCACCTTTTCATCCTGTCCAGAATGCTCAAGGTGGCAAACAGCCAAAACATTAAAACAAATTTTAAAATGCATATCTAGCTATCTAGCTATCAAACAATAAAAACAATTCAGCAAAACTCAACAGGGATACACATACACAGAAACATAAAAGAATGTCAATGAGGATCACTGAGGGAATTCCAGACAAAGCATAAAAGTCCCTCCAGCAGTGGACAGTGATGGAGGGGCACAAATTAATCCCCATGGGGAGGGAATTCCCTCATTTCAGTACCATAACTGAGAAGGCCTGTTCTCAGGTTGCAACACATCTAACTTCAGATGATGGGCCACACACGGCCTCCAAGAATGATCATAATGGTCAGTTAGGTTTGTATGGGAGTAGGCAGTGCTAAAGGTATGCTGGACTCTTGACATACAGGCCTTAAAAGGTCAATACCAGCATCTTGAATTCAGCCCAGAAGCCAAGTGGAAGCTATTGGAGATGGAACAAGACTGGAGTGAGATGATCTTTACAAATCACTTCAGTAAGCATTTTGGCCACAGTATTTTGTAACACTTGTAGCTTCCAAATACTCTTTAAGGACATGTACAGTTCACTGCAATAGGCCAATCTAGATGTAACCGGCACATACACCCCAGTGGAAAGATCTCTTATGTACAAATTACATGCATCAAACATACCTTGATGCATTTCTACAGAAAGAAGGGTGTTTTCACACAGAATATAACAGTAGAAAACATTTCATAAACATAAAACGAGATGTTTATTTGAAGGAAACTCTTATTTAATTTCCATCCACACTATACCTGTTCACTACTGCACAGCCATGCGTGATGGACTGCACTTAACAGCAGGTTCCTGAAGTGCACCAAAATCAGAGAGTTGGGAGGTGAAAGTTAACTATTCCCTAGAAAGGAAAGTTTGAGTGACAGGTGGCTCCCTCTTCTCTGATTCATCAGTTAGAACCAGTCTGAAGGCAGTTGGTTTCTGACAGGATCTGGAGTCAGGGAGTATGGCAAGAAAAGTCAGACATGTTCACCTTTAGAGTGAAGAGAGAAGACTCCTTTGCCTTAACTGTAGCATTACTGTCCTAAGGAAGAATTCTGTCTAAGAATTCAAAGTGTCAGCATAAGTTGAAGTATGCTTTACACAGACACCAGAGAACTGCGAGGGGTTATATCTCTTGTGAAGAAGAAGATTAATTCCAGCTTAGTTTTGAAGAGGGTTTGGCTCTGAGGAGGACTCTGGATCTGTTGTGAAGGGGAAATGGTTTTAGACTACTCAAGAGATATTCTAGATCCAAGAAAGGAGAAAGTTAGGTGAACAAAGAAAGTGACTAGCTCCAGAAAACCTGAATGTCATTGGAAACTTCCTGAAGAAACATAGTTACTGTACCTAAATTATTACATAAAACACCTCTCACTGTTAAGAACCAAGAATATATGAAAATAAGCTTCAAGAATGCTATTTTGCCTGTTACACAAAGTGTATTCTGTAATACCAACAAAATTTTACCTTCGCATTTTTATCCCCTGACTACACTTATTCAATCCCTGCCTGTTAAATAAAGCTGTTATTTCTTTTTGAATGTTATACAGTCTCTAGTGCTATTTCCAACAGAAAGGAAGAGGGACACTGCTTTTCTCCATCAAGTTCCTGGGCTGAGCTGGATTCGGTTTCGTTTTCGCGGCCATGTCGGACGCTCCTCTCGGCAGGTCCGAGAAGAAGCGGCCAAGCAGCCTGACCGGGTGGCTGATCTGCAAAGGTTAGCCCCCAGGGCTCCCAGGGAGGGAGTCTGGGTCCGGGACGCGGCGGGAAGAGCCCTCTGGCAAATCGAGGCAGGGGGTAAATTGCCCGTTTGTCCCTATGGAGGCTGGCAGACGTGCGCGGCACCTTGCGTTCTGCCGGGCCACGGAAAACAGCAAAGAACAGGACTAGGCGGAAGCCTGTAAGTAAGCGAATCCCTTCTGTCACTACAAGCGTATGTGAAGGAGTGGTGGGATCTGAAGTTTAGAAGATTCGGATTTTTCCCCCCTCGCAGAGTCTCGGAAGATTGGCGGTCCCCCCCCCCTAAAATGGCAGCGAAAAAGCAGAGTCCTGCTTTGGGCAAGTCAGTTTTGGCTGCCCTGCAGGGAAGAGGCGAGTCGCTCGAGGAACTGGTGAAAAGATCAGTTATCGAAGCCATAAAACCCTTTGTTGACAAGCTGAATGAAACAGATCAAAGGGTGGGCTTAATTGAGAGCGATGTGAAAGCCATCAAGGAAGTAGCGGGGGGGCAGAGAAGTCTGCTCGGGAAAATGCGTCACTTATGAGAGCAACGAACAAGGAGCTAAAGTTGGTGGAAAACCAGCTGATTGGGCTGCAAGTGGAGCGAACACAGACCATTTTGCGTCTCCAGAATGTTAAAGAGGAGGAAAACGAGGATTTAAGGGATCTTGCCTCGGAACTTTTAGCGACACCCGCGAGGGCAACTAAAGAAGAAGTAAAAAGCGCCATTTTGGGATCCCGTCGGGCATCTTCAAAATATGCAATGAAGCGGCAGCTGCCTCGCGAGATTGTTATTGAGTTTTCATCTAGGAGGGTCAGGGACATCATCCTATATAACTCATATAATGCGGATTTGGACTTTCTGGGAAATAAAGTCAAGATACTGAAGGACGTTCCATTTTTAGTTCGGAAGAGAAGAATCAAGTATAAAAGGCTGGCGGCTCTTCTGAGGGATCGTGGTATAAAGTACAAATGTCTATTTCCGGAAGGAATCGGGTTTAGTTATAAAGATCAAGCTTACAAGATTAATTCGGAAGATCAGCTAAGGGATTTTGTGGACAAAAACCAAGAATTTGGGCAAGACACCAAGCAAAAAGAAGAAGATTCGAAGCCTGAAGGGAGGGGGGAGGCAACGAGCGCTGCGGCTGTAGCTGCTCAGAGAGAACTGCATCCGATGCCCAGGAGGGGGGAAAAGATTTAATTTGAACTGTAATTTGTATTTTGTAAGATTAACCATTCCATCAGTACTTTATTAAGCTTTATTTTTCAATTATGGCAGTATGAAGGGAAAGCATTGAAGTGTAGTGTTTAGTGTTTGTATGCTGCCTTCCCCTTTTTTCCACCCCTCCCTTCCCCCTCTCTTTTTTTCCCCTCTTTTTCCTGCCCTTGTACTATTGTAGTTTTTTGTAGTTTACTGTTTAGATGTTAAAAATAAAAAATATATATAAAAAAAAGTTCCTGGGCTGAGCTAAAAAGCCAAAATTATATCTGTGTGTCAGGATGGGACAGACTTTCTAAATCACAAATATTAACACGCTACTTGGGGCTGCTACTTGGGCTGCTCAGTCAAAGTAACTGACTGCTTAGTCAAAGTAACTGAATTTTGGCAGGGAAACCTGCCTCACAGTGGGGGGGTGGGGTGACAGGAGGAGTCTGTCATACCATGTTTCAAGAATGGGTTACTGTGTTTGTAAAGAAGATAATTTTGGAAATATGAATGAAGTTTGCAGTAACTGTATGTTAGCCCTTGAGTCTAGAGTCCAGGCCATATTAAAGAATGTCTAAGAGCAGAGAAGCTTATTCATGGATGTTTGCAAATGTTGTGGAATATGCTTGCATCGGTGCATTTTTCAATAGTGTACTTCATGGCAAAATACTTCATGGTAGCACATCAATCTTCAAATATTGTGCAGCAGTATAGCAGCAAAATAAACGTTATATTACTTTCAGACAATAACTGGTGTGCTTCAGGCTTCTCAAGAATTCAGAGTGGTCTAAGATGATTACGATACTTGTTAAATTACATTGCACCAGGGAATGTTTCTCCTCATAATATCCAGATACTTCATACCTTTGGGGTGGGGAAGGTTCTCCCCACCACTGCACCTTGTTAATTTGTTTTATTATTTGTATATTGATTTTAGTTTTGTTTTTATCAATTTTAACTGTTCACCGCCCAGAGCCCCTGGGATGGGCGGTATATAAATTGAATAAATAAATAAAATAAATAAATAAATGGGGGACCCACAAGAACTTCTGAGGGAAATCTCATTTTCTCCTTCCCCACTTCTCCTACCCTGAAAGTCCCTCTAGCGTCTCCCCTTTTCTTTCCTCCTGCTTTTTCCCATCCACCAGCCAACCTACTTTTATCTCTCCACCTTCGTCTTCAGTTTTCCTTCCTTCTCTACCACTTACAGCTGCTCCTTGAGAAAAGTCTGACCAATTTGTACTGTGTCAGCTACTGGGCCAGGGCCAGTTGCATGGTGAGAAACCCACAGGAGTTGTAAGGGGCACCTCAGTTTCTCCTTGTAACCTTCCACACGCTATTTCCTCTTTCCTTCCTCCCGGCAGCCCCAATATCCTCACTTTTCCCTACTTCCTTCTTTCCTTCCCACCCACAAAGCAATCTACCCATTATCTGCCCCCATCTTCATATTATTTCTTTTCTTAAGTTATACTCCACTTTTTTCCACAATGAGGACCCAAAACAGCTCACAATAACTGGGAGGTGGGTTAGGCTATGAGTGTGTGACCAGCCCAAGGTCACCCATTGAGCTTCTATGGCAGAGAAGGGATTCAAACCTGGGTCTCCAAGATCCTAGTCTGAAACACTAACCCCTACACCACACTGAATTTCATAGAATGGCTGCTGTTGGACAGTAGTGAGTGGGAGGGGGCTGGGTGAGTCGTGGAACTTGCATGGTATCAAGTTGCCTGGTGGTTTCTGCTGGGCCTAGCCCCAATGAGTTGACCCTCAGAGGCCAAAACAGCCATGGAAAGGGCCATTACTGCCCCTTTGCCTTTTACTGATGGAAACCAAGGCTTCAACTACCAATAGTGTTGTCATTGCCTAGCAACCTCCACAATGGCCAATGCAGATGCAATCAGTTTCTTAAAGGTATTAAGTGTTGCTTGTATTATTTTGAGTGGATAACGTCATTTGCTTGTTTAAGATTTTAGATTTTTCTACAAACCTGGGGATTTTCTGAAGTTTGTAGAAAGATCTGTCTTGTCTGTTCATGACTCTAGGCTCTGGATTTAACTCTACAGATTTAGCTATGTTGAGAATGAGATATATTGACACATGGGGGATCTGCAATTGTTTGGGGGGGGGCATCCCATTTAATATTCCCCCACTGTTTCCCTTCCCTGTCAGCCACCACAGTTTCTCTTTTCCTCCTTCCTTCTTTCCTTCCCATCCACCATCCAACACCTTTATTTGCTCCCTTGTCTTCAGATTCCCTCTCCCTTAAAGCATGTACTCGAGAAAATTATGGCCCAGTGCTGCCTGCTTGGCCTAGTTACATGCTGGTGAACTCACAAGGACTTGTGGGGGCAACTAACTTCCCTGTATCCCTCTCCTCATATTTTTCCTCATTCCTTCTTCTGGGCAACCCTCATATTCTCAGCTTGTGATGCTTCTCCTTCTCTTTTTCACCAATCAACCAACATATATCTGTCTATAATCTGTAATATTAATATATCTGTCTTCAGATATATTAATATTATTTTCATCATTTATACTCCACCTTTCTCCACAATGGGGCATCATTCTCCTCTCTTCTGTTTTATCCTCAAAACTCTGTGAGGTAGATCAGGCTAAGAATGCGTAACTGGACCAAAGTCACTCGATGACCTTCCACAGCAGAGTGAGGATTTGTATCTCAGTCGCCCAGATTCTAATCTGAAACTCTAACCAGCATACAACACTGGCTTTTCATGGAGTGGCTGATGTTGAACAGTAGCAAGCAGCCAGTCCTTGGTGAGTCATGCAAGTTTCATGACAACAAGTCACCTGGTGGTTGCTGCCAGGTCTGGCACAAATGTATCTTCCCCACAAAGGCCAAAACAGCCCTGGAAAAGGCCCTGCCTCCTATTCCTGCTGTTTACTGACTAAAACCAAGTATCAAGTATGAAACCAAGTACCAAGTATGAAACCAAGGTTGGTGATATTGTTTTGGTTGCATAGCAACAACAACTGAAAGTATTCATTTCTTAAAGCTACAGATGCTGCTTCTATTGTTTTGGAGAGTTTTTAGATTTCAGATTTTTCTACAAACCTGGAGCTTTACTCACGTTTATAGAAAGACTGTCTTGTCTGTCCATGACTCAATCTCTGGATTTAAGTATTCAGAGATAAGGGCATGTTATTAATTAGATATTCTGGTGAATAAACAATTGCTTAAGCATGGGGGTACCCAGATAATATTTGCTTCCTCACAACACAGTGCTAATAATTCAGTGAAAAGAAAAGTAATGTTTAGGTATGCTTCCAAAGACAGATCCTGGTGTATTGGGGGAGAGGGCCATTGATCTTTAATGCCTTCCCTTCCCTAAAGTGTTTGTCTAGCTGTAGTTTCTTTGAAACACTCTTAGCAGAGCAAGCTCAGAGCATAACAAACTGAATGACTGGGACTTGGTGCTTTGTTATTTCTGCTGCTGTTTTTACCAGTATTGATGATACGTTTGTTATATCCTATATCAGAGACAAAGAGTGGGTAACTATGCTACTCTTGCTTTGGGCTACTTCCAGATGACAACAGAGGTGGCATTGTTGTAGTAAATAAAATGCCATGAACTATTCCTCAAGGGGGAGGTAGTCCTCAACAACACCATTCATAAAGATCTCTTTTAAACTGCATGACTCATGTTGTTCTTCCTAACTGCCAATGTAGTATGAGCAGTGAGCAGAACAATCATCATCTGAGTCCATGTGGCTTTTAAAGTGTCAGTGAGTTACAGTGCAGACCGATTCAGCCCGGATCTGGCTGCTGCAGGGCACAGGTGTGCTGCTGCACTCCACAGAGGCCCAATCCAGGCCAATTCGAGCCCAATCCAGGCCAAATCGGGCCTGATCCGTGCCGAATCAGGCCTGATTCATGGAGACACCTAGACTGATTGTTCTGAAGAACTTCAAAATCTATGCTAATCAGCCTGGATCGGGACACTGCAGCATGTGGGAGTTCACCACGTGGTCCAGGAGCTCACTGTGCAGCCTGGGAGTTCGCTGCGCGGCCCAGGAGCACACCCTGGGAGGCATGTTCCCCGGACCGGGCAGGTAAGTGGGGGCAGGGGATGGAGGGTGGGAGTGGGGAATACCCTGCCCCCAGTGGGGAACTGGCAACCCTAGTTGGTAACCATACCTCCAAGTTCCCCAAAGGCCTGATCCAGTCATTTGTTAAGGAATTCAAACTCTTTGTTTGCATTTTATAAAAGGTGGGCCTAGGGGCCCTAACCATGACAACTCCAGCAGCCATTTTAACAACAAGAACCAAAGCTTCTTGTCCCTAGATACCAGATCTCTCCTCCAAACATTATTCTTTCTTAAGCGTATCATCCTTTGTAACTCTTTACCACAAGCCTTAGTGCACCAGAGGCCTCAATCTGGAAACAGGTGTGTCTGTCAGTGTGAGAACTTCCTACTCTTCTCATATGAAATGATTCAGTTGATACATCTATGAAACAAAACTATTACTCAAAACTGCATCCTCCTTTTGCTGTTCTCAAATCGACAGTGGCTACTTTCCAGCACTCCTTAGACCTTATAGATGCAACTCATGATGGGGTGGGGTTTGTACATGGATAACATTATAGTAATAAAAACAGTGGAGGGATTCAGTATTGACATTTTCTTTCCGGTCTATGATTTTGACTAATATCTTAATGGTAATACATTGTCATATATTTATACATTAGGAGCGCAGTATACACATATGTTCATATTTGCCACATATCATTTGGAACTAAAGATAGATTAGATATTCTGCTCATTTACAGACCACCCAGCTCCCCAGTAAGCACCCTTTCTGAGGGCCAAACTACAAGTGACGAATGACACTTGAATGGCAAGTGTATTCTTCCTTGTTCACTTGCTCTCCACTCAATCCACTTGCCGTTCAAGTGTCATTCATCACTAGTAGCTTGGCCCTGAGTCAGAGAAGGTGCTCTCAGATGTGGTGTTGGAGACACCTAGACTGATTGTTCTGAGGGACTTCAAAATCCATGCTGAATGTTCCACGTCAGGACCAGCCCTGGAATCTATAGCTTCTCTGGTGCCCTTGGACCTCTTTCAAATAGTGACAAGCCCTATGCATGAAAGAGTCCATGCTTTCGACTTAATATTTTGCTCTGAGCCTTTGAGAGAGTTTTGTTTCAGGGTTGGAGATTTGGCCTGAACCATGTTCTGACTGTCATTTGCTGAAGGCAAAAGTGAATATAGTCACAACATCCCACAGAAACGGGGACCTGTTAAAATGATTCACCCACAAGGGCTCATCATGGATCCCATTAACTTCTAAAATGTCCTGGAGGATTTTAGGATTCCCGACACAGGCTCTATTGAGGCTGCAATAGGAGCTTGGAATGCAAAGCTCCTTGAAGCTATTGCCAACACTGACAACACTGGACCCTTTCCCATCTTGCCTGTTAAAATCAAGTAAGGACCACATAAATGAGCCCTTGGTCTAGCATAAATCAGTTACTAACTCAGGGCACCTTCCCTCAGCCACTTAAACAGGTGGCCATCCACCCACTAATTAAAGATAAAAATAACAAACTATAGGAACAAACCTGAGACTGCCCCTCCGTCCCTCTTCCCTCCCCACCCCCCCCACCCCCATGAATTAGAGGCAGAGGATTGCTGTTGGTGAAGACCACAACCTTGGTGACTGCACTCTGTAATTGTATGATTGTATGTTTTTAATGTTGATTTTAAATTTTAATTTATGCTTGATGTAACCCGCCCTGAGCCCGTTCACAAGGAGGGCAGGATATAGATTGAATAGAACATTAAATGTTCTAAAAATGTAATTAAATAAATAAATAAATAAAAACATAAACAAACAATGTAAAATTAACATAACGTGGCCAATTATTGCCCAGTCTCTAACCTGCCTTTTCTGAGCAAAGTGATTGAGAGAGCAGTATCTGATCAACTTCCGGTCTTCTAGAATATCTCTGGTGATTTGGACCCTTTTCAGTATGGATTCAGGCCAAGCTATGGGACAGAGATGGATCTAGTAGCTGTAGTGGATGATCTCCATCTAAATATCAAATAGATCTAGGAGGAGCAATAACTAAGCCTTTGATACGATATATGAACAACTGTCCATACAGATGTCTTCTTTGTGGTGGCCCCCACCTTATGGAATTGTCTGCCTGTAGGGGTCAGGAAAGCTCCCACTCTCCTGGCTTTCTGCAAACAATGCAAAACAATTGTTCGAGAGGAGTTTTTACTCAGAAAGGAGTCCTGTACTGTATGGAAGTGGTCTCAAAGAAATGCATCAGTAAAGAGCTAGGGGTCATAGATTTTACTACTATGTGCTAATATATACTATGATCCTACTGGATAGTTCTATGGTGTTTAACATATCAGTCTTAGAATTGCTCATACTCTGTTTCAGAATTTCTTCAACTCTGTATTGGATTTCTGCTGGTATTAAATCAGTGAGAAAGGCGGACTATAAATAGCAGAAATACAAAAATAAATAAATAAACATAAATACAAACTGCCCTTCCCTTTTTTTCCTTTGTTCATTTGGGAAATCTGTGCCTCATGCTGGTTTGGCTATGCAGAATAACATACTGGTAATCTGCAGCATTTTTCTGCTTCACTAATTTTCAGAATGGAAGAGCTGTGGTTTTTGAAAATCAAAGGTTCATAAAGGGCTTGTAAAAGTTTAGTGAATGAGGCCTATAACCTATTGATCCCCTTGTATTCAATCCAATTCACTTGAGTCAGGGCATGCGGTAAATAATGACGCCAACGTTATGAGGATCTTTCCTTCCTTAGGAACAGCAGTTCGCTTGTATCCTGTTATAATGATAATGTTGCTGATTTACCGAGGCTGCCCAAGTTAAGTTATTAATTAGAAGATGCATTACACTCACTGCAAAACATTGCTCTGACTGAGCTATCACTGCCCAACGACCTCTAAAAGACAAAGGATTCCATTTTACAAAATCTAGTTAACATATCAAAGAGCAGTAAATGTGCAAATTGCTGTCATAAGGAATCCTTTATTGCATTCCCTTTTCAGAATTGAGTGCCCCTCCCCGGTGCTCTCTATTCTAGCCCCTTTGACAAGGTTACTCATTGGAAAGAAGAGCAGCTATTTTATGCTCTTCAGATGTTTACCTTCTGTAAAAGACACTTCAAAGAATGCTTATGGGACTCTCCCATCACCCAGCAAACACTTTAAACCCATTGTTGTGATGGATGGATCCTTCCTGCAGATTTAATAAATATAAGCAGAAGCCAGATTTCCAGGGCCAGCTGTCTGCACAATAGGCAAATAGCTCATGGGTGGCCTACGTGGACAGCCTCTTTAGAAAAAGCCTAAATAACTGTTTAATGCTTTCTTTCTTGGTACCTCAGCCAAGTTAGTGCTGTTAGGGCTAGTCCAATACTTAATTATTTTCCCTCGATATATTTCCCTTATTATCCTCAAGTTAGATAGATCTCAAGCCATCCACCACTATTTGTTTATTTGTTTGTTTGTTTGTTTGTTTATTTATTTAGATCATTTTTTTTAATCTTGCCCTTCCTACAAGGAACTTGAGATAGTATACATAGTTGTCCCTTCCTCCACTTTATTCTCACAACCCTCTGAGGTAAATTAAGCTGAGAGAGAATGGTTGGCCCAAGGTTATCCCAAGTAGACAGGAGCAGATTAGCCATTATAGGCACTAAGTCATCTCCTGGTGGGCCAATGGCCTCTCCCTCCTCCCAACCTGGGCCAGGCCAGCCCATTTATCAAAGCCTTCTCCTGCCCACCCAAGGCAAAGGAGGTGGCACCTGGCACTCCCAAGTCCCATGTGAGGTGAAGGAGGCAGCGCCTGCCCTGTGTGAAGTGAGAGAGGCAGTGCCAGGTCTGCCCGAGCCCTATACAAGGTGAGTGATGCTGCTCCTGGCCAGTTGGGAGAGCAGGATGCCTCTTCCTCTTTCCCTGTCTCCTTTGGGGGAGGGCATGGGGTCCTTCTTCAGGGCCATTTGTCCCTCCCTGTCCACCCCTGTGGTAGGGATTCAAACCCAGGTCTTCCCAATCTTAGTCCAACACTCTATTATACCACATTTAATGACATTTAGATTTTTTTGTGCAGCCCAATTCAATTACACTGGATCATTTTTGCACATACATCAATTGAACGCAGACATCACAAGAAAGATTGCTGGGTCTCCTGCTATAGCAGCAAAACCATAGAGTTTCTACTGAATCTTAGAGAAGCATGTCATCACTTCCTGGTATGGCTGTTAAGCTCCAGGTAGGGCATGAAAATCTCTTGGAATTACAGCTGATCTCCAGACTTCATTGATCAGTCCTCCTAGAGGAAATGATGTCTTCAAAGGATGGAATCTACAGTATCACATTCCTGCTATACACCCTTCCTTCCTAAAACTCCATCCTCCAAACGCACTATCCCCAAACATCCAAGAATTTCCCAACATGGATTTGGCAATTACTTCTGGGTTCACCCCAGAAATGATACCATGCTGTTGATATGACAGCACCCCCCATGTCACTGACCCCCCCCCCAATCTCCCACAAGGTGTCAGCCACCAGCTGGCAAACCTATTCACAAGCGGTCGTTTACTGCAGAAGGTAAAAATTGAACTTTCAAAGGTTAGCAAGAACCTACACAAAACAAAGGAACTAAAAAGGGGTGCAATTGCTTTAAGGTCAGATGGATTGAACTTGGGACCCAGCAGTGACCTCAGGTACTTCCCTGCTCTGATTTTATTGCCCCACAAGATGGATAAACGTAGATACAGACTTAGTGGGACTGAAGGATGAGCTGTTGAGAGCACCCCCGAGAGTTTGGTCTTTCTATCTTTTTTGCCACTGTTTTATTGTTTGCAATGGTCTTTGGCCCAATGCAATACATCTTGAACTAGAACTAGAACTACTGCAGAAGATATACAGTTCCATAAAGAGAGGGGCATGTACAGCATTCAGCTGTACTTTACCGTGCTCTTATTTCACCAGATTTCTGGTTGCTTATGGATGGGTGGTTAATTTTATTTACTATGGCCGTTTACACACACACACGTAACCCTTCAGAAAATCATGCAAAACTCTCATGAAGTGGCTTCCTAGTGCGATTTCCCATTTAATGATATGATGATGTCAGAAATTGCATCATTAAATGGGATCATGATGGGAAATCACACTAGGAAGATGCTTCATGCCGTGAGTTTTGCGCAAATTTCCGGAGGCTACAGGCGTATTACAACGGCCTATGTGAATCCTGCCCAGTGCTATAGAAAACTCAAACAAATAGACATTGCGGGAAATTATAACCAGATTTGCTTGAAAGTAAATCTGACTGACCCCAATAGGACTTACTTCTAGAAAAGTGTGCATAGGATTGTAGACTTTATCCTCGAATTTTCTACTTATCACAAAATTGTTCCATTTCCACAGAATCTAGCCAATAACCACAGAATGGTCATTATTAGAACCTGCTTGATAAAAATGAGCAGCAGTTGTGTCTTTTGTGGATCCAGCAGCCACATCATTCTGATAACAATTATACAGGGAAAGGCTCAAACTTCATGGCAGAAAAAGAAATTCTACAATTCATATATTAAAAAAATACACACTGTCATTTTTATAATATATTCTGAGTGGAAAATGTGGAAGATGAAGAATGTACAAGAGCTGAATGGATCTAGGCAAGCTGCTGTGGAGAACTCTGTGGCAGAAAGGTTCCAGAACCTGACCTGCCAAGGGCATCAAATAGGCTGCAATCTCCATCTGGCTTTAGGCATCACCTGACTGGACTTTAGCACATGACAGCTGCAGCCAATCAGGATACTGTGGGATTTATAAAGTCCTTGCTTGCAAACTGCTTCTTCAGTCTGGGAACCTTGCTCATGTGAGTACCTCTAGTTCAGTGGTGCTCTGTAGGATCTCCCTAAATACCAACCCTTGCTACCTGACTGCAGACATCTGACTTCTTAGAAAATCTGGTCACTGCATCCTTTGACCTCCTCTCTGGCCTCCTGCACCCCTGGATCCTGGGTGTCCCAATAGAACTATTACAAGATAAGCTGTTCCAAACAAGCTTTGCAGTACTTAAGGCTTAAGTGTGGCAACTTGGGGATGACGGTAGTAGTAATCTTGAGCTGGTAGCAGGAAGATCTGCTAGAGGGGAGGAAGAGAGAGACCAAGAGTTGCTTTCTCATGTTTTGGTCATTCTATTTTAGTTTTGTACTTTATTTTTGTATTGTGAGCTACTTTATGTCCCACTGGTGAGAGAAGTGGGATATAAATGAATAAATAATATGTAAGCCAATGTCTAGAGAAAATCTAGAAATATCTTTATTCTGGTGTAAATAAATGAGATATGTGACAGTAATGAAAAGAATAAATAATGTGCAATAATTTTAGAGGTGGGAAACTGGAAAACAAAGTTCTGAAAATGTAGGATTTTGCTCTACCTGCATTTGATAGTGATTAATTTGAACTACCATGCTCCTTCCAGAGTGCGTGTTTTGAGCTGTATCTTTACCAATACCGCCCATGTAATCACATTGGCAGAGGATCATGTATAGCATTCAACCATGGGTCAAGGTATTCTTTTGCCAACCTATACCGATCTGACCAGTGCTCCATTAACTGATGATTTCCTTGCTGTGAAGGGAGTCTGCAAGGCCTTCTTTTTTTGTTGTGCAAAAGTCCTTCATATTCTTTATACAAAACCAATAGCATTAATAGCAGGTGAATTCAAATCTTTAATCCATGATAATGTTATATTTTAAATTCAGCAGACACTTGAGCATAAATTTTATAAAAGTCTATTTATTATTGATGATATCTTAATTGGTTTACTCTTTGCTAAACTTAATAGGACTTTTCATTAGGATTTAAAGAGCTGGCATTGATCCGCAAAGAAGTATAATGGTATACTTTTTGTATGTATGTATGTGTGTGAGAGAGCGAGAGAGAGGTTATACCCCTTTGTGTGTGTGTGGTTATATATACACTCTGCTGTGCACTCAAGAAAGCATAACAAAGAGGAATGGGATTGCAATTTCTAGAGAAGAGAGGAATCAACTTGATAACTGTTGGGAACTTGGTATGAAATGTAAGGCACATTCTGAAACAAGCAAAAAGAAAAATTTGCCAAAAAAAGTTAGCTTTTAACTTTGGCTGACTTTATACAAGCAGCAGAATAAATTGAAAGAATAGATGGTAGAGAGCCAGCATTGTCTAGTGGTTAAAGTGTTGGACTGGGATCTGGGAGCCCCAGGTTCAAATACCTGTTCTGCCATAAAACTCACTGAGTGACCTTGGGCCAGTCAATCTCATTCAGCCTAATTTACTTTACAGTGTTACTGCTGTGAGAATAAAATGGCAAGGGAAAACAATGTAAATCTGTATAGGTGCCCATTGGGAGGAAAAGCAGGGCATAAATATCTAAATATATGGAGTGCGCCATTTTATGATACAGATGAGAAAATGAAATTTTTGAATAGTCCTCCATGTCACAAGTAGATATAAACACAAACAGGAAAAAAACCAGAACATGGTGTTTGTTGTTCATTGCCATCCACGAACAACGAACAACAAACATTAACAAACATGACCTGATCACGAACATGTTCATTGTTCGTGGGGGCCAGCAGGCTCTCCTCCAGCCATCAAGATCCCAACCGCACCACTCCCAGAAACCATACCTGAGCAGGCAGCAGGAAACGTACCAATAATAAATAATAGCTTGGCCCCAGAGCCTGGCAGCATCCCTGGAACTTGAAGAGGTAGATCCCTATCCCACCACACACAAAGAAAATTCAAGCTCCAATGCACTCTCCCTGTCTCTCGCTCAAAATGCCAACAACAACTGTCTCTCCCTCACTGTCTGCAAAACCTTAGCTGGGAGCCCCCCTCCCCCCTGCTCTTTGCTTACTTGTAACAAATTTGGAGCTCCACAGTTGAAAGGAAGACCTGCCTTTCAAGCTAAATTGGGCTTAGATTGGGGTTTCCAGGGCAACAGCAGGAGTAGCTGATTGGGCTGTTCGTGGCTTTTTTAGTTCATATTGTTGTTTGTGCCCATCTCTAGTCACAAGTATTCCTCTGAGTTTTTTTTTAAGGTAGTACAGAAGGGAGGGAAAAAGGGAGGTTAGGATCTAAGCCAGTGCTTCTAACTCAACTTCCCCCATTACTCAACTATGCAAGATTAGCTAGCTGTGTTTGGGATTTTTTTTCACCTTCTCTGCTTCATGTTAAGGCAGACCAGCATTTGTGAAATCCCTTTTAAATAGGCCATAGTAGGCAGGGTCTGTGCTGACTGGATGGAAATGAAGGCATAGGGAGTAATGGGTGAAGAATGATGGAGGGATATTCACCATCAACCTCATGTAGTTTCCTGGCTTAAAGATACCTTGATGGGGAATCCCAGGCAGGCTGAGTGGAACCCCAGTTCTGGTGGGGATACTGGCTATGGTGTCAGGACCTCCTGTGTATAATACAGAGTCCCATAGATCCTATGTGATGCCAGTAAAGCTGAGCTACATCAATGGCAACTTCTCTGCTTCCCTCTACCTCTGGGTCTTCTTTGATCCTTGAAAGTATCTCTCCGTTGGTCACTGGACACCCCAGGAACATCATGGGGGTCGAAAGAAGGGATTGCAGTGAAAGGGAGAACTTGGCAAAAATTGCCCTCCCCTCTTCCCCACGGAGAAATGAGTGTAAGACTGGAAAGTAAGAAGTGTGAATGAAAAGGGAGGTTAGGATTAGAGATGGGCACAAACAGCAATACGAACTTTAAAAACCCACGAACAGCCCAATCTGCTGTTTGTGAACAAGCTGTTTGTGAGGCCCCATTCTAAATGAACAGGTGGTTGTTACAAGCCTCGTTCGTTGCCATTAGTTGCTGTTCGTCAAGCCAGACAGTCTGGCACCTGTAATCAATTCCCATGGCAACTCAGGCAGGGATTGTCTGAACTCTGTCTGAACTCCTGCTGTAGCCCTAGAAACCCCAATCTATGCCCAATTTAGCTTGATTGGCAGGTCTTCCAAGTGTGGACTGGAGCTCCAAATTTGTTAAAAGAGGAAAAGACCAGGGGGGAGGGGGGCTCCCAGCTCTGGCTTTCAGGGAGAGACAGCTGCTGTTAGAGAGACAGAGTGAGTGCATTGGAGCTTGAATTTTCTTTGCGTGTGGTAGGATAGGGATCTACCCCTTCAGGTTCCAGGGCTGCTGCCAGGCTCTGGGGCCAAGCTATTATTTATTACTGGTACCTTTCCTGCTGCCTGCTCAGGTAGGGTTTCTGGGAGTGGTGCGGTAGGGATCTACCTCTTCAAGTTCCAGGGCTGCTGCCAGGCTCTGGGGGCATGCTATTATTTATTATTGGTACATTTCCTGCTGCCTGCTCAGGTAGGGTTTCTGGGAGTGGTGCAGGAGGGATCTTGATGACTGGAGGAGAGCCTGCTGGCCCCCACGAACAACAAACAACAAACATGTATGTGACATGATCATGTTCGTCAGTGTTCATTGTTCGTTGTTCGTGGATGGCAACGAACAACGAACACCATGTTTGTTTTTCTGTTCATGCCTATGTCTAGTTAGGATCTGAGCCAGTGCATTTTAGAACCCATTTAAGTTTCAGTTTTCATAACAGAAATAAGAATGGCAATAATGACATATGAGTCATATTGTGCTCAAAATGCCCTGTCCTAAATGAGATTGCTTCTGTTTTCTCATCTTACATGTTCTTCTTTATTTAAGAGCACATGGAACAAAGACTTTGTGAAAGTCAGAGAGAAATGCCTCTCTGTTCTGCTGATGGCTTATTAATGAGAATTGCAAACACAGCCTTAAAGATATTTGGTAACATCCCTTACCCCCTATCACTCTCAGCCTCCACTCCTCCATCCCTCAGCTTCCCTTGCAGCTGATGACAATTAAATCTATGGATGTAAAGAACTCACCTCACACAGCTCTGCTGTAATTATAACTTTGCTGCTGACTTCCAGATCTGACAGGCTCCATCTTGTCTGCCCCTTGATGCTGTGGCATTTATTTACAACCTCAATAACATCTTGAAGAAAATGAATGGCACTGATGCCAGGGATCAGTGATGGATATATTACAAAATGGTAGTTGGAGCAAATATTGAAAGACAGAGACAGAAGAGCTGGGATAATGGGCATTTATGTAAATTTTTTGCATAGATTCTGGAGAAGTGTTGTTCTTTGCTGTAAAAAAATGATACAGAGAGAAAAGGACTATGGTCAAAAAAATGAACGCTCCCAAGCTGTATTGTGAGGATAATAATAATATTATAATGACACAACTATAGAACTAGCATTTCACATATGGTATCTCAATAATTCTTAAGACAGATAGATGAGATAGAACAGTATTATCATCCCTGTATTGATGATGGGGAACTGAGGCAGAGACAAAAGGTATCTAGTAAGTTTGCAGCTGAAATGTGATTTGAATCAGCAACCTGGTGGATTAGAGCTCATTATCTCTGCCACTATAAACATTATTCAGATTGTTTTGCGGGTATTTATTGTATGACATAATTTAAAATAACTTTTTGGCTATATAAATAATATAAATTATTAGCTCCCAAACAGGTCATTTAAGGGAATTCCTGATCTAGGGTTACCAACTTCCAGGTTCTCCCAGAATTACAACTAAGGCTGCCAGTTTCACACCAGAAGCAGAGGATTCCCCTCCCTCGGCTCTTATTTCCTGGCATTATTCCTGCAGCTGGCAGGAGAAAAATAATCTTTAAAAATATTACCCTTAGGTGATGTGACGTCACTTCCAGGGAAAACCTGGAAGTGATGTTAGTCCTCTTTAGGAATCTCTGGAAACTCTATGATTTTACCATAGACTTTCTAGTAATGCCTAAAGAGGCAAGACATCAAGAGATTTGCTGTAGTGTAATGATTGAGTTGTGAATCAGCAGTGTGGTGGTTCAACTCCCACTATTGCCATGAGCTCAGCAGATGGCCTTGAGTAAGCCTCTCCTCTCAGCCCTAGCTCCCAAGCTTATTGTGGGGATAATAATAATACTAATTTTATTCACTGTCTAAGAAGGCACTAATCTGTCCAGAAGAGAAGTATATAAGCACGTTGTTGTTGTTGTTATCAGCATCATCATATCATCATGACCATTATCATTATTATCTCTTCCATATTTTCTTCAGAAGTGAAGCCATGCTGTCATGGGATCCACACACACACAGACTCCCACTGATTGCCAGGCTATGCCGGGCAACCCTAATTACAAGTGATCTCCAAACTCCAGAGATCAGTTCCCCTGAAGGAAATGGCAGGCTGTATGGCATCAAAACAATGCTGAGCTCCCTCCCCTCCCCAAACTCCACCCAAACTTCCAAACCCGGAAATCCTTAACGTATATTGATACAGAGGTGAAGCCTGCTTTGAGTTCTATAGACATTTGCGGTTCAGAGGCAGCTAAAATAGCAGGGATCGTCCAACTGTTACCTCTTTGTCGTAGAACCCCTGCCTACAGAATCACATCAAACTGACTTTCTCCTGACTTTCACGAAGCTTTCAGAAACACTTCAGTTTTGCTAAGCTTTTCAATGGTGTAAACTAATTTTTTAACTGTCTTTATGGTATCACAGTCCTACTGAGCGCCCTCATCGCTACAAACTTCCCAGGCTCCACCCCCAAGTTTATTTATCTGATATCTCATATCTGTTGTGTTCTTTTTTGTTAGTTTTGCTGGGAGTTTTAACTCACCAATTTAACCAGAGGGATTTTTCCACAATTTTAGATAGTCATTTTATTAAACCATGTAAATGATACTTCTGGTTAGAAACAAAGTAAGCAAAAGTCAGTTAATAAATTGACAGCAGAAGTAAATGGTCAGATAAGTGATGCAGGGTATAGAAACCAACAGCAAGCACGTGTGAGCTGCATTAAGGTGCTGAGTGGGAAGAAATGAAATAGGCCAACTGTGCCAGTGCATGCATAAAGCTGGAAGGCTGCCACAAACAAATCAGGACTGTGCATCATTTCTGGTCAGGGTTGCCCTTTGGCGTGGGGCCCAAGTCCTTCCTCTCCCAGCCTTTTCTTCTCTTAAAAATGCCTTCACTTTTTTAAAAGAGATGAAGACCATGAAAAGGAAATCTTGCTCAGATTTTGGAAATTGATTAATGATTAAACATATTTAGATTGGTCCCTTGCAAAGTAGTAAAGATTTGTTGATGACACAGATGCATTCTTGAGGGAAATGGATGTTAATTGCTGTCTAGACATTTTATTACTACAGTGGGGTACTGGCCATTGACCATCTCTCTCATTCTTCTCTTTTTTTCTTTTTAACACATTAGGTCAGGCTAAATTGTTTGTTTGTTTTTGCAGAGATAGCAATATGGTTTCAGGGTGGTTTGTAACTGAGAAGGCCAAGATACCAATCTCAGTTGTTCCAAGAGAAATTCAACAAGCAAGTTTCCACATGTTATGAGCTATATTTATTTTATGCAATCCAAATTCTCTAACTTGTAAAATATAAACTATAAATCTATTGTGATTTTTGAATAGATTCCATCTACTAGACAAGACAATGTGTGCATTTGATACGCTAGGTTTTTTTTTTTTACCCTTTCTTCAGAGTCAATATTTCCTTGTTGAGTAATTCTTTAACTAGATTTCACAGTGGTAGATGAAAATCTCTGGAGCAATCCACTCTATAACTCTGGTCCCTCTTTATCATATACACACATGCATGCACACAGACACAGACACATGTCTTCTCTGACTGCTATAATGATTCTAAACACGAAGAGTGGAAATTATCAGTAATCAAGTAGATTTCCTTGACTTCTTTCCCTTATGTGTGAGTACTTGACAACATATAATACTTGGAGTGAGTGGTAATTAATATTTAATTAATATTTAAGTGTTTTGCAGTGCTTAGCCAATGGGCTTAGACTGGGACCACTCTGCATTGTCATTATATGCAAGTATATTAAAAAGCATAAGTATGTTAAGTTCTGTATTGCATGAGCCTGACCCCCCCCCCACCCCACATGCATGCAGAGGATGGTAGGATCCTGCGGTTGGATCATGAGACTGCCTTCTCATCCCAGGGCAACCTTCATCTGTTAACACAAAGCTTCTTTCACTGGAACAAGGTTCATTCTTCTGGGAAAAGAGTGTTCATATAGAGAAAAGGAGTCACAGGATCCAACCCTACAATATTACTCTTGCACATATACGCAGGGGGATATCTGTTCATTCAAGTACAGAACACAGAAAACAAGTTTATAGATGTACATTTAGGCAAAACCAGATATACAAACAACAGCAAAAAAGACAGTAGAGGCAAAAAGTGGAAAAGCAAAGGAAGGGGGAAAAAGGAAAATGATGAGTAAGCCAAAGATGAGCAGAAGAAGTGGATGAAAGATGAAGGAAACTTTATCAGCTGAGCCAGTAAACGAGAGAACAGGAGGAGGAGGAGGAGAGAGAAAAAAGAGTGAATAAGAAACAATCTACTGAGGAGGAAAAGAACAGGAAAATGTCAGAATGAGAAAGGACAAAGGAAAATTAGTGGAATATAAATTTTAAATGAACATAGTTAGCAAATGTTTACATGTATTTGTGCATGAACCATGAAGAAATTAGTTAACCAAAGTTTGGGGTGGGAGGAGCAAAGTGGTCCATAGAAGAAGAAAAAGCAGACGAAAACAAAGAAATGGATTAATCAACAGATGAAGAAGATTAAATATGGAAAGAAAAGGAGAAAGCTAAAAGAATGAGCCATTGTTTTAAAGTCACTGAAAAGATGAGCATAAGAAAACAGAGGGAAAGAGGAGGCACTGAGATTGAGTCGACTGAAAGAATGACCAGCAAGTTGGACAGGACAAAAGGTTGAAAGAATCAAGAATTGACACGAAGAAGAAACAAGACTAAGATCTAAATAAATGATAAAATTACACTTTATAATCACTAGCAGAGGGGAAGAAAGAAAAAAGTAATACCAGGATTCTATCTCAGGTTGGAAAAAAATGACAGCTATACAAACATTAAAATGAGTAAACAAAATGACACTCAAAAAGAGAGGAAAAAAGGATGAAATTGAAAATAAGATCAGAGAGAATCTAGTGCTGCCACCCACACCAATACCTCCAAAGGAAGTACCATAGGGCTAGTTTTTCAGACAGAATTATCCATATAATGCATATATTTTCAAGAATATTTCTAGAAGTAACAGAGACATGATGCTGGGGGGTAGGAGGTTGTCTTGGCCAAAGGGAGGGGGAGCAAAGCTCTATTTCTCAGTGAGCACAAAGTAACTATTGGGGGGTTGTTGCTGCATCCCAAGAGTTCCAGCTTCCCAGCAACTATCTCAACAGGGTCTCCTGGTCTACCAGCCTCAATGGAAGGATCTGTGAGAAAATCTGGAGCAGAGTGTCTCCCAGAACCTCTCTAGACATGGTATCAGCATCTCTATAACAAGAAATTCATGAAAGGAAGAAAAAAAGAAGAAAATCCCTTCCTGTTCTCTACCTCCTTGCCTCCTGCACATTTCTTACATATCCTTTTTGATCTTTTTAAATTTATATTATTGTCTTGTGATATTTTCCTTTTTTTTCTTTTTCTTTTTTGCTGTTTAAAACATGAATCCCATCTTACATCTAAAACAACTCTAGTGTCTTGTTCCGGTTTCTTGATAGTGAGACAAACTCTTCTAATATAGGAGACTCAAGAATGCTCGCTGCCATTTGGGCAGACTTGTTGGACCAGTGGATTCTAGGCATCCTATTACTTACCCTACCAGGGTCAACTTTCAGCCATTCCCACCCTCGAAAGGGAGCAGGGAAATTTAGCTCTAAAACCAAGGGGAAATGATCACTTTCTATCCTCCCCAGGATTGAGAGAGCTGTCACTCCATTCACCAGAGCCGGGGAAATCAGCATATAATCCACAACACTGCAACCTCAGCTCGAGGCATAGGTAAATTCACCTGGGTAATCATAAGGGGGTAAAACCATTTAGATAACCCAGGTTAAATCTCAGGCATAGTTGGGCTAGGTGGATTCCAGCTTCATTGATTTGTGAATCCTTAGAGTGTCTCACCTTAGGGAAACAGGTAGGGCAATGTCTAAGGTGAAGCCTAACCTCCCAGCAAGGTCTGCACCATTCTATCCCACTCTGGCATTAAAATCCCCAGCCATTATGATATCCAAGGCTGGGAATTTCCTTTCTAGAACCTTTAGGAGCTCTAAAAGCCCATCCCAATGCACAGCCAGGGTTTCTTTTGTAGCACATGGCAGTATATACACATTAATTATAGGGCTCTTCAATAGGCATGCTTGTGCCAAATGACCACAGTTCTGTAGAGGGAACACCTTAAAATTGGAGTTACAAGACCATAGCAGTGAAAGTCCGGCTTGAAATTGACCAAAGCGCTTGGATTTAAAAGCTATTAAGGAGAGCGACCTAAAACCCTCTAGGGAAATTTCCTATGTGCCCAGGTTTCCTGGAGTAAGATGACATCAAACTCCCTCAGAAAGCTTCTAATGTCTGAGTGGTTAACAGTAACTAGTTGCCTCCCCAAACATAAAAACAGGAAGCCAGTTTCATTAAGAAGGGCATATAAACATAATTTGACTGGAAAACACCAATGATTGGAGGGCTGGGGAAGGAAGAATGATATTTCTTAGATTATAAATTAAAGTTTCTTCCTTGGCTGTGAAAGCAGCAAAGAGGAAATCACTGTTTCAGGTAGTTTGCATAGATGGTGACCACCTTCAGTCAACAACATTCTCATAAAAATTACTATGTACCATTTTTTGCTCAATGTATATAAAAGATATAAAAAAGCTATTGTTAAACCCATGCTTAAGGAAGCAGGAGTGTATGACAGAGACAGACATCGCACCCTATCAACTTTCACTCCTCTATGGCCTTTGCATGGCCGGGTTATCATGAAGCAACAACTTCAAACAACAGAGCCCCATGGTGGGACCATTTTGTTGTCTCCAGTTTCATCTCTGTGTTCCATAATATAAATCATGCATAGTCTTCTTGAGGCATACCTGCACTAGCCAAGGTCTAAATGGGATAAGGTGCAGTAAATTTGCTCAAAGTTTCTTCTTTGTGTTCATGAGAGTTCCTGTACTGCACTATTCTAGGTTCCCTTACTGCAAGAAGGGGTCATCATGCCCCCATGTCATGGCACTTGCTTCGCATGCAGAAGGTTTTAGGTTTAATCCCTGGCAACTCCAATCAAAGGATCTCGGGGAGCAAATTTTGGGAATGACCTTTCTCTGTGTGATGCAACATTGTTTCATATGTTCTTATATGTTCAATTTAGAGGAGTGCAGTTCATATGAGCAAAGGAAGGCTCTACCAAAACTTGCCTCTACAAGTACTCAGTTAAGTGGCTCAGATCTATGGATATATAAATACAGAGACTGAAGCCATGAACAGACAAGATAGATCTTCCTATACACTTGAAAAATGCCCCAGGTTTTCAGAAAAACCTGAAAGCTAAAAAATATACATGGTTTTTAAAAAAAAAAATGATGAAAGGAGCTCCTGTCCTTTAACCAGATGCTCTCAGTGGCTATTTCTAGGCAACCATAAGAGTTTTGCCAGTATTCCAGGCTTGGTTTCTGTCAATAAAAGGCAAGGGGAGGGGGCATGGCCCTTTCCAGGGCTCTTTTGGCCTTTGAGGGAAGATGGGCAGGCCTAGAAGCACCCACCAACGACTTGATACTACATGTCTTGTATGATCCATCCAGGCCTGGCTGTTTGTTACTGCTCAAGCCATCACTCTCCCCACCCGCACAAAAACCAGTGTGGTGTAGTGCTTAGAGTCTCAGAGTAAAATGTGGGTGACCCACATTCGAATCGCCACTCTGCTGTGGAAGCTCACTGAGTGACTTTGAGCCGGTCATACACTCTCACTCTAACTAAACCTCTCAGGGTTGTTGTGAAGATAATATGGAGGCAGGAAGAATGATGTAAGCTGCTTTGGGTCCCTATTGTGGAGAAAGGCAGTATAATATAGATGAAGTAAATTAATAAATACAGATGAAGATGGGGGCTAAATAAAAGGTAAGTTGTTTGGTGGCTTTGAAGGAGAGGCGTAAGAAAAGGTGAGCATATGGAGGCTGCCAGGAGGAGGGAAAGAGAAAATAATGTGGGGAAGGGGGTACTGAGGAAAGTGAAGTACCACCCACAGGTCCTTGCAGGTTCCTTACCATGCAACTGGGCTGTAGGGGAGAGGCTGCCTGAAAAGAAGGGAATGGTGAAGACGAGGCAGAAATGGTGGGTAGGAAGTAAAGAAGAAAGCAGGAGAAGCTATGAGGTGCCATGGACAGGACATGATGGGGAAGGAGAAAATGAGATGCGCGCGCGCGCGCGCGCGCACACACACACACACACACACACACACAAGTCCTTGCACATCCCCTACTTGTAAAACTGATTCAGCTCAGTATGTTGTGAACGTTGCCGCCCAAAAAAATGGCATTCAAAGGACCTTTTCTACATCAAGTTGAACACCTCAAATGATCCCTTAGATGACTGCTCACAATTCAAAAGTGGGACCATTTTGTCTAGTTTTGCATCTCTCCAGTGGCAGAATTTGCATGGTGGCTGGCTGCTGATGCATGCTCACAATTTACTCATTTGCTTGGATTATATATGCCCCTGGCCATCATGTGCAGATCACGCATCATTTGAAATCAGCTATGTTTATAAGTATGTGCTGCTTTTGTACCTGGGCAGTCTACAGCATTCATTAGTTCATAGAATTGGTTGTGGTGGCACATGCTTAGAACTGACTGGATCAAACTAAAGTTCCCAGGTTGCAGTGTGAAAATGGATATATCCAGTTAAAATAAATGAACTTAAACATACTCAGCTTTGAAAGTCAGGCAGGGAGGCAGAATGGGAAAGCTGAAACACTAGCAAGACAAGTCATGCAGCTTTTCCTACTCCCCATGAGACTGGAGAAATTTGAGTGTTTTTTGCAAGTTGAGTCGTTTTTTATTTCCCATTATGTACATAGGTGAATGGAGGAAAGGAGAATAACCTTGACAACATATTTACAGTCCAGATTCAATTTTAAAAACTGACATTCAAACAACCTATCTTACATCAAGTTGAACACCTCAAATGATCACCTGAATGATTGCTCACAGTTCAAAATTAAAACTATTTTGAGTAGTGATGGTTGTTGTGGATTTTCCGGGCTGTATAGCTGTGGTCTTGGCATTGTAGTTCCTGATGTTTCGCCAGCAGCTGATGCCAGCCACAGCTGCTGGCGAAACGTCAGGAACTACAATGCCAAGACCACGGCTATACAGCCCGGAAAATCCACAACAACCATCGTTCTCCGGCCGTGAAAGCCTTTGACAATATATTTTGAGTAGTTTTGCATCTCTGCAGTGGCAGAATTCACATGGCAGCTAGCTGCTTTTTCACACTCACAATTTACTCATTTGCTTAGATTATGTACGCCCCTGGTCATCATGTGCAGATTATGTGCCATTTTAGATCACACACCAGTCAGGAAGAAAAAAGAGACAAACCATGTGGCTCCCACACAAACCAAACCAAGAATGAAATACTAAATTAATCAACTTTTAAACATGTAAATAGAGGTAGATGGCTATGAGAGGTAGATGGGGAAAATATTGTGAAAATGTACATTTTTAAAACAGGTAAAGCTAGTCCCCTATGCAAGCACCGAGTCATTACTGACCCATGGGAGGATGTCGCGGATAATGTGCATACATAAAACTTTTTCAATCCAAATTTAAATGTAAAAAAAATGAAATATTTTTGAACTTTGAGGACACTGTTCATAAGCTGTGAACAACTGAGCATCCTTGGTTCAGCTCCTCAGGAGTGTTTAAATTTAGAGATGCTTGTGGACAAAACAGAGTCTGCACATTCTGCTGTGTTGAAAAGTCTAATAGCACCAGACATCAGTTCATATAAAGCATTCTTTCACATGCACAAGACTGCATCTGCATTCTGCAAGGGCAATTCATGGGCATACCTCTTGAGTGTGGACTATTCTTGCTGATCTGGGCTGTGTACAAAAGTTTGCCAGCTACTTCTGGATTTCACTGAAGGTTGGAAACTTTTTGTCACCAAAGTCAACAGGGGGAAAGGGAGATATATGAAATCAATAGTGATTGGCAGACAATGCCAATAGTTTTGACATTGTTGGCAAAAGGAATGACCAAGCATTGAAGTCCAATATGTACAACATTGAAAGGGAATGTGAGACATTCCCATAATAGTTGAGGGTTACCACAGCTGAGCTTTGCATAATCTGGAAGTGAACAATGGCAGGTCCTTCAGGAACAGTAAATGGGAAGCTGTGGCCATTTCCTCACATCTTCAAAATAGCGCCCATTCACATAAAGCTGGTGGTTTTTCTGCGCAATTTTTGACATCACCATTTCCAAAACAGATGCAGACAGTTATGATTCATTTTTATGGCATCCCCTCATTTGCAGAAGGGAAATGATTATTTGAATTCACCATGAGTAATATCTGGAAGACTATCATTTCGGAATCAGAATCTGCATTTCAGTTCTCAAGGGCGGGGGTGTAGTTGTATTAAATACTTCGGATTACTTAAAGGAAATTGACTTCCAACTTAGCAACAGGGTAAATTATAGACCTTTGATGCGGGATCCCCTTACTGACATCGAGGGTGATCAAAATAGTCTTGGATGAGGCTGCCATTGAATTGTATCTCACTGAGAGAACAGATTTGATTCCACCGACCCACTTGCTATTAAGCTTCCTTGATATCATTTTAGAAAGAAATTATTTCAGATTCAAGGACCAGTTTTTCTACCAAAAATGGTCCATAGAATATACACCATTAGCGTCAGTTTACTGTTGTTCCTTAATGTTCTCTGTGGCTTTAGAAACATTTCTGATTTCTGGGGTTTCAATGAACATATATTTTTTAATGAAAATGTGCATAATTTTAAAGTTGGACAAATATATAGTATGTAGGACATTTCTAATTTTTACAAGAAGAGATATAGAAGAGGTAGGGTTGTACAAGCCAGCAGCAGTCTGGCTATGCAGCCTATGCAGTGCTGGCAGAGGAAACTGATAACCAGATGTTTTCACTGACGTAAGAGATCAGTCCCACCACTACCTGCTGTGCCTGAGCAATTTCAGCTCACCTCGCGTCAATAGCAGCTTTCAGGGAGGGAGTCACTGTTGTTGTGTGTTGTGCTGCTGTCTACTGTATTATCATCTGAAGGACTCCTGTGGATCTTTTCTTTAGTAAAAAAAGTGTAATTATTGAAAATAATTTGTCTCCAGAACCCGTAAATAGATTGTTGAAGTGGCAGCCTTCCATATGCACAGTTAGCTGTCACAAACAGATGGGGATTGGCTCTTAGGATTTCTCTTGGCATGGTGCATAGCAAGCAAAAAAAAAAAACCCTTTTGATTCTTTAAGGTACACTTTCCCACCCCCTGTCCATGCCTGCTCAAATGTTTGCTTCTCCCATAAACAAAGCATTTTTATGTGTCGAAAGCACCACATGGAAGCTGGCATCGATCTCTCCTCTTGAAATTTTTCAACTGGTTCCTGCTTCGTACAGTTGGGCAGCCAACATTTCTGAAGACAGCAGCAATGCTGATCTAGTTGACATCTTGGGGCAGCATTGCCTTGTGCAGGAGGGGAAAGGGCACGGGCCTTAGGTACTAGTGAATCATTTCTCTGCACTCATGCCATATCTTTTTTTTAAAGGGAACTTTTGTGAACTTGCAGACTATGAATGTTTTCCATGCGGAAATTCAGCAGATAGTTTTGTCTGAAACTATTGGTTTTTCAAAGGAATTTTCCCCAAGTTAGGTGATGAGCATGAAGCTGCCTGGCTGGGCCAGGCCATGATCCATCTAGTCTCCCATTCCACTAAAAACAGTGGCCAAACTAGCCACCCATATGTCTCTGGAAATTCACAAATGATTGTCCAGATAATAGTCCTTCCTTGCGGCTTATTCCCCAGCATCTGGTAAAATGATGGCAATCCTGCTGGAGAGGAATGCCAGCAACATGTTGCTTAGTTGAGTCACCCAGCACGATACGCTTGGCAGGCAGGAACCTTGTTGTTATGCCCATATTTTCTGCCTGCAGCTCTCAGAAGCGTCATTTACCAGGATAGAGCTGTGAAGGGGATGGTGATATAAAATAGCCCAGGAGCCTAGGCAAATTGTTTCTGAAAGACCCCAGAGAAAGAACAGCTTTAGAGAAGGGGGGAAACAGAGTTTTAAAACTCTAAAAACTGAAAATAATATTGATTAGTTTCACAACTGTACATATACACCTACCACAAAAAAAGAAGAAAGGTTTTGTTTTATTTGCATAGATCCTACATCTTTAAAATGTAGCATTACAAATCTTCTGCCAGACTGTTCCAGGGATTATGCTATTATTCTGCCTTTATGTTTCCTACAATGCCTCCTAGTATCACTTGTCCTTAATTGTTCTTTCATCTCACCCATTTGACTTGAAATCAACACGGCTCTCCAGGAGTTGCATTAGCTTGAGAACGAGCAAAGAAAAGCAAAGAGGCTTAACATACCTCCGCACTGCAGATTAAGTGCCTCTTTAAAGATGTCACCCCAGATGTGGCAAGCTACATTCTTACTTTCCCCTGGCAACAGCTGTGGAGCCACATCAGTTGCACCGCCTTATGTTGCCGAACATTATGAGAGGGAATGAAAGCTGCCTTTTTAATAGTTTGGCTTTGCATTCAAGACAATTTTCTGTTTACATTACAAAAGGGCAAGCCTTGCAGTGTGAGTTTGCTGCTGACAAAGAAAGATAAATATGAGTTGATGCCCCATATACCATGCTTGGGATATTGATTCCATTCATCTTTCCACTATAGAATCAATACTATCTCTATGATCAGCAGGTTCATCCTATACTGTGGTTCCATGTGTAGGCATTTCAAATATTTATTTCAGTTTGCTTTCTTCATCAAAAGTTTGGATAAAGTTAGTGCTTGGGGAAATGAATGGGACTGATGGTCCCATTCATGAAAAATGGGGCATATCTTGAATAGCAGCATGCCCGTCATCCAGTCAGTCTCTATCTAAGAACAGCCTTCACCACATAAGGAGTTTTAGGTTTAAGAGCATCAGGAGTATCCTCATCGTGGCACTTCAGCTTGTCTGACCTTTCTAATGTAGCATTAAGAAAGGCTTTCACTAGCACTCATTTCCAAACGATGCCAACTGAGTATTTACAAGGCAGATTCCAAAAAATACTAGTGGAATAATCCCACTGCCCATGTGGTCTTAAAACAGGTGGAGGACATTGTACACTATGTTTTACATTGCTCCTTGTATAGATCCATCCGGAATAAGCTACTGAACCAATTTCTTGTAAACTTTTCCCATTCGGATGAGGAATGTATAAAATTTTTAGTAGCTGATATTTTTTCTCTGGTTACTCTTAAAGTAACTATTTTTACCTTTCTTTCAACAATCATAAGGAAGAAATTAGTTTTTCCTATTCTATAAGAAATTTAGCCAAACTTTAATTTTATGTAATTTTTACGGTTTTTTCCTGCTTCCTTTTGCCACCTCTATCTTTTTACCATCCTAGTTTTAAATTTTAAGCTTTATCTTGCCAGGTAAATATGTAATTATGTTTTAACTCTTTCAATGAGGCATTTTGTTAAATAGTATATATGCTGGTATGTTACAGCCTATGGCTGCAACAATAACAATAAACTTCAGCTTGCCTCTGATGATGCTATTGACATGTCCTTTTAAATGTGTTTCTGGATTTCAGAGGCCTCCAGATGATTTTACTTTCTTGCAGTCCTGTCTTAACCATGTTACATTTCAATGGGAATTGTTGCCAAGCAAGTACATATACAATCGGAGACAGAGAAGCATCTTCTTTGGGCTATCAAAAACCCATCCTGCAGTGTCTGGAACAACTCTAGCAACCATTTATTTTGAAAGAATGGAGACTTAGAGTTATAATCATGGCAGCAAGTTAATAGAGACCAATATGAAAATAAGACACTTAAAAAAAAAAAAGCTCCTTTCTTGGGAAATGAATATTTCCAATGAGTCTTATCAGATTCTTCAACTGGGGAGGGAGGGAGGAGCCATTTAAATAAGATATATGTTTATTGTAGTAGTAGAATTTGAGTCTAGTAGTACCTTAGAGGCCAACAAGATATTTAGGGTATAAGCTTTCGAGAGTCAAAGCTCCCTTCTCACACCCTAAAAATCTTGTAGATCTCTAAGGTGACATTAGTCTCAAATCCTGATGTTCTACTGCAAATCTGCTTGTCTATCTACCTAACCTCTTGCAATATGCTCAGCCATCCTGATGTTAAATGATACTGAAACAGCTTAGTAATGCAATCCTAAACAGAGTTACAGCCTTCTAAGTCTAGGGTGCCATTCTGCTTAGGATTGCTCTATTAACCTTCGTTTTGGAGGAAGAATGCCTTTTGTGTCATTTACTCTTGAGTAAATTAGCTTCTTGATTACAGTTATTTTACACATTCCCTATTATTATAAAGAAAAATTTCCCTCTGATTCCATACAGCAATTCATAGGAGTGCCTGTCAGTCACATTGTAGCAAGATTCTTCTCATAAAGAATAGATACAGATTTCTGAGAAAGATTCTGCCCTGCACTACGGCAATAATAACCGATAGATACCTGGGCATATTTCACACCTGCTGAATGTTTCACCTTGAAGAAAAAAATCTTCCTTGCGTTTATGATGGCTCAGTTTCCTGGCATTGATTTGTACTGTATCTAATGAACAAAATACAATTTTGTTTACAGAATGTGTCCTAGATATGTAGGTCACTCCTATTAATAACCTGGATGCCATTTGCCTAAAACACAAGATAAGAATCAGATATATATGATTACAGTCGAGAATAGCTGTATATAAGCTGTACTTTTAAGTAACCCACAAATACTGTCCTAAGCAACAGTTTCACTTCCAGAAAGAGGAAATTATTTAGCTAAAATATTATGATAGTCACCAGCTTCTAGCTTCTATTTATTGATCACATTGCTCATGCATTGTCCTGTTCAATCCTGTCCTCTAGAGGATGCACTCAAGTCACCAGTGTCAGGGATCAGTGTAACTTTTGTCCCTTCTCAAATTGTCCCCAAATGTACTCAAATTCATCTCAGGAGCCACAGATTACTCTCCTTCTCAGCTAGTTCTATCAGACAATCTTTCAGTCCAGTATCAGAGCCTCGCCTTACCCCCCATCGTGAACAGGTCAAGACATTCCCTGTTCCTAGTTTCTCTTTCCAGCTCCTAGTTTCAGCTTCCTGCCATCTCCCCTGCAGCTGGTGGGTAGCCATCAGGCAACAACCTACACCATTTATTTTTTAGTTAGAGCATTCAGTGCTTCCTTTTTACCAATATTGACATCCTAGGCTATTTGCAAACAAACAAACAAAATTACAATTACTTTAAAAATTAAGGTTCGATGCATGCCAGCTGTTTCTCTTCCACTTTTTAGTACTGATGGAAAAATGAAAGTCTTCATCCCAGAACTCAAAGAGTCCTCCTGCATTAGGAAAGCATGGCAAGTGGTTCTGATCTAGTAACTTTCTTCTTGCCTGACCTCTGCATGGAATATTGTAATAACAAATCAGATAATGTCCCCTAATGCTCTTGGTGTAGAATAGAACAGAAAATATGAACTACATTAAAGTACAATAATAAACATCCACTATGTTCTCTGTGAACCAGCTTTTCTGTCTAACATCCTCTCATGAGGGCATACAGCCTTAATAGAGAACAGCAAAACATTTAGCTTGTTTCCTTTACATTGCTCAGATAAAAGGCCAAGGAGCATTTGCTGACTTCTATAGGGAGTGTTTTACGAGCCTGTGGTATTAACAGTCATAATTGCAAGGGTCTGCTGAGTTTAATCAATGAACCTCATCTCAAAAGAGTTTAATTTTACCCTCATTATGTATGTGTGAATTTTGTGGGGTGTGAGTGTGCATATATTTATTTATGTCTGCATGCAAACAATTGCATTACGTTCTGATTAGTTAATGTACGGAAGTGTTCTGCAAGTTCTCACGAGTATTGGTTAGCACCCAGTACAACTAAGAACATGTTTTCTACAGATTTTACATATACTATTTGCTGAATTGTGTATTATGTCAATTTTTATTACAGGGAGACTCGACTGTCAACAGTAACATGGCCTGTGCTTTTCAAATCTATTTTACAATAAATCTGAACTTTTACACAAAAAAGGTCCAAAAGATTGCTAGCCTCAATACATCGTGGTATTTCTATGTTATGGCCAGAAGCACATTCAGTTGGAAGATAGTTCTACTGAGATTCTTCCTAGTAAATGTGTTTTGTATTATGGTGATATGTTTATACTTATACTTAGTATAGAGAAAGGAGAGCTGAATTCTGTTCTTACCTCTGTCATTGACTGACTTCTAGCAAGTGGCTCTCTCTCAGTCACAGTTTAACAATGATCATCTTCACAGGACTGTTGTGTTTTATTATTAAAATACATTTTCCACATTAAAAATACTGTAACAATGACATTCATTACAAATGAGATGGCAGTTACTTGTAAATAGTTAATGTGGAATACTGTCTTGTCCCTAATTGCTAGTTACACACAAATATATTTTGACTAGTGGAGAAAACTGAGGTTTAGATATTCTCAAATGCTTATTCCAGACCTCAGTTTCCTGTGTGTAAATACCAATTAGGGACAAGATGGAAATCCACAAAAAAGGATAGTATTCCAGAAACAGACCTGCCAATCTGTTTTCCACCAATCTTCCCATCTACCTCCATGGAAAATATGTTTTGAGAAAATACTTAGCATCTGTAGTTCTTTTGTGCTCAGTTGTGGCAATCCGTTGTTTTAAATCTTTTCTCTTATATTCCATAGAATTCAGTTGTGCCCCCTATTTCAAACAATGACCGCCACAGATTCTTGAAGTTCTGGTTCAACAACTTTTGTGAATTTGGTTTCCTCGGATAGGCATGAATTGCTATTTTTAGCTTTAGCGACTACCCTAAGAAGCAAAGATGTCAAGATATGTGTCACTAGTCCCGCAACGTACTAGCTGAGTATATTGTGAAGCAGTCTTGTGCTAAAACTCTGCAGACCCACTCAGTCTGCACTCTTAACATGCCAACTTTGTGGCATGAATCGGCCCAAGGACCACAGTCCTAAAGAATCAGAAGACGCCGTGCCAATTCAGCATAGATACATCATATTGTATAAATCACAATTGTATCACAATTCCCAAGCAGCCGTTTAATTAAAGCAAAAGCATGGTGACCATCATTAAAACAAAATACAGCCTCTTATAGGCTCATTTATGCTCTCTAAAAGGGGTTACATATACTTTTGTTTGCTTATTTATTGGGCCCCAAACTCCTTGTACTGCAGTAAATTATTCCTCCTGCAAAGGAAAAACAAGACCTATAACTTACTTTTTTCCCTTCAGTTTTCACTTTGTAACCTTTAGTCCTTTCATTCCTACTTTGGGCTACAAGGGTATAAAACCTGTAATTAACAACTTCTTTATTGCCTCCGCAATAGTAATTGCCATGTATAGCCTTGAGGTACTAAGAATAAAAGATTGTTTTCCTCCCCCTGGCCCCCATATTTAACTAGCACTCAGTAGTTATTATTAGGATCTTGCCAACACTTCACCTTGTGTGATAAAAGTATAATCCCCACACAGTGACCTCTGCATGCAGAAATCAATACTTATGCTGTAATATTTTCCCTTACTTGCTATTCCAGAGCAGCCACCAACAAAAATCCCCCCAAAAACAGTGCTCAGAAAAGATTAGATTATCAATTATCATGAAACTGTCTGAAACTTCAAAGGGCTGTGGAGAAGGGGAAACCATAGTTTATCAAGAGTGTAAGTGTCCTGCAATTATCTCTCATGTCACCCAGATGTAGAGCAGCGGTCGGACTGGAAGAAAGGGGGTGGAGAGGGAGGAAAATAAGTTTTGCTAGAATCTAAGTTGGTGGAAACTCAGAAGTACAGCATAAGAAGTATCATTGGCTTTGAGACAGAACTGGAAAATAAAGTAGGTTCTAGGATGAATTCTAACACTTCCTTATAAATAATATGATTCATGGAATCATCACTAATGGATTATTAAGGCATTTCCACAAAAAATTGAAATTTGGCAGACTTTTAGTCCAAAACACCATGATTACAAGAAACTTCTGAAAACAGAAGTTTGCTCCTCTTGTTCAAGTCTTAGTATTTCTAGTTACCGTGGTATCTTTCTTTCTGTTGTGGAAGTACCTTAATAATATTGAAGGGTGACCATTTGTCAAGTATGCATACAACAGAAGGAAGGATCTGGGAGTTTCTTTTTTACACGCTTGAACACACAACAGACAGTGGTAGGGTGAATCCTTCTGGGAATGTATTAAAAATTACTGTGATCTATCTATAAGTGTACTCTAACCTGGATGACCCAAGCCAGCCTGATATTTTCATATCTCCAAAGCTAAGCCGGGTTGGTCCTAGTTAGTACTTGGATGGGAGACCACCAAGGAAGTTCATGGACACCACACAGTGGGAAGCAATAGCAAGCCATCTCAGAAACCATCTCAGGTCACCATAAGGTGGCTCTGATTTGACAGCGCTTTTCATACTGTCCTCTAATTGGCTAAAAATGTGTGTAGATGACTTTGGCTAAGCCTTGAGAATATAACCAAATTGTCCACTAAATATGGTCATATGTTACATCCTGGCTGAGTTGAACATAAAAGCAATGGTTCATCTGTTCCAATAGCCTGTTTTGCATAGGGACCAATCAAATACCCTCAAAAGGTATCTGGTCACAGAGATCCAAGACTTCTTTTGTTGTTGTCCTCTACACCGGTGTTTAGAAGGCAATTTCTAAGAATTGTTTACTTTTGTCCTAAATCTACTGCCTTAAATCTATTTCCTGAATCGACTATCAGCATTGTCTCGTTTCTTCTAGTATTATAGGAAAGGGAGAAAAAGGTCTCTGTTAGTGGGAGATCTCCTGGCCTGAGCCCCCAGTTCTCTGTTGCTGCTTGGCAAAGGATCAGGGGGAAATGGAGGAGGAAATTCAACATCATACCAACACACAATGTCACTTCTAGTGCAAATCTGGAAGTGATAGCATCATGTTGGGGCAACTCTCTCAGATTCTTAGCATCTTATAGCGTTAGCCCAAACTGATGCCATCACTTGTAGATTTGTACCAAAAGTGACGTTGTGCACCAGCCCAACATCAAAAAATTTATCCCACTTGAATTTATTGTTATATTTGAAAAAATGTAAATAAAGTATATTAAAAAAACTTATCCCTGCTCCTCAAATTCTCCCACCACGCCACCAGCTAGGGCTGGCGACCCTAGTCTCTGTATCTACTTTTTTCACCCCATGCATTATTATTCTCTAATAGAGATGGGCACAAACCGTATTACAAACCGTAAAAACCCACGAAAAGGGCGACCGCATGATCGTGACCCGGCGGATCATGGTCGGCCAGTGGTTGGGAGAGGCCTGGTTTGGGGCGTTCGGGCTTGGTTCGGGAAGCCAGACACTCAGGCGCCAGCAATCTATTCCCCTGGAAACGGAGCCAGGGGAATGCCTGAGATCTGTCTGCCCTCCCTCTGTCACCCTGGAAACCCAAATGGAAGCCCAGCTTTCCTTCCAACCATGGAGCTGCAAAGCAGTTACAAGTTGGGAGAAGACACCCAGGGGAGGGAGGGGGAAGGGTGTGTTCTGTAGCCATGGGCATTCCAATTTCATCCCTACAAACCCTGATAGGCAGCTCTGACGGCCAAACACAGACCTCCTGTGTTGCTGAATGGGGCCCATGCTTATAAATAGCCATGGGCTCCCAGGCTGGGTTTCACTTTCTGCTAGCAGTGGAGTGGGACAGAGCTCTTGCTTGCCACTTGCTAGCCTTTGGAGAGAGAGACTGAGAGAGTACAATTGAGCTTGGCTTTGGTGGATAGGGATCTATCTCCTCTGGCTCCAGGGCTGCTGCCTACCTCTGAGGCCAAGCTCAGTGGGCACCTCGGCTGAGGGCTCACATTGATTATTATTCATCAGTGCCTGATCTGTTCAGGTCTGTGGAGTGGTGGGCTAGGGCTCTAGTCCCTCATTCCCTCTGGTGCCAGGGCTGCTGCCAGGCCCTGGGGCCAAGTTTGGTGGGCACCTCAGCTGAGGGCTCACATTGATTATTAATCAGTGCCTGATCTGTTCAGGTCTGTGGGAGTGGTGGGCTAGGGCTCTAGTCGCTCCCTCCCTCTGGTGCCAGGGCTGCTGCCTGGCTCTGGGGCCAAGCTCAGTGGACACCTCGGCTGAGGGCTCACATTAGTGCCTGATCTGTTCAGGTCTGTGGGGGTAGTGGGCTAGGGCTCTAGTCCCTCCATCCCTCTGGTGCCAGGGCTGCTGCCAGGCCCTGGGGCCAAGCTCAGTGAGTTGCCCAGGACTTTGCCCCCAGTATGATAAGCAGGACAGACTTGGAGATGTGTGCAGTTAGATTATATCTTCCTAAAGACTTCAGGAAAAGATTATTTCACCCTAAGGGTGGGAAAACAGATAATGACATTCCTTGGCACAGAGGGAGAGGGGTCCTTTTATGGCAGTGATTCCATCTTCAGGAAGGAGCGCACTTGAACACTATCTTGATGGCCACCATTGCCATGTGGAGAAGACAAAGGACTGGCTGCCTGGACAAAGGTTAAGTGGTTGGTCTGCAAATCAGTACTTTGCTGGTTCAAATCCTACTACTGCTATGAGCTCAGCTGGTGACTTTGGGTAAGCCACTCCTCTCAGTCCCAGCTCCCAACCTGTATTGTGGTGATATTGATAACACGGACTTTGTTCACCACTCTGAGTGGGACACTAATCTGTATAGAAGAGTGCTATATTAGCACATTGTTATTGTTATTAAAAGGTAAGCTGATTCATATTCACATATTTGTTGTAACAGAAGAAACAATTAGAAATCTAATGTAAATAACACTATTCCCTGTTACAAGTGGCCATCTGCATGTGACTGGGGTATGAGTGCATGGGTGTGCTTCTGGCATCCTTGCATAGAAGAGCTCTGCAGAAGTGTCTTGCTTCTTGCAAGACCATGAGGAGAGAGAGGACAAAGACACAGAAAGAGGAGGAATCAGAGAGAAACTTCTAGCTTAGACAAAGAGAGGCTTCACATATATACACAGTCTAGTTCTAATGCAAAATTGAAAAATAGTACCCAGGTATACTGAGTCGCCTCTTTTCCAACAAGAATATGACCAGCTAAGGCATGTATAAAGTGAAGGACAGGTGGAATTGTGTGTTTTAACCTTTCTTTTGTATTCCTTGTTCTATCCATTGCTGCACATAGAGTATATGTGTAGACTTTTTACTTTTAATAAATGTTTACTGTTTTAAATGTTGGTTGTTCTCTGTACCACATAGACCACCACCATTTGAACACACTATTTAAAATGGACACCAGGGGAGGGGAGGCACTTGGTTGCTAAACTGCTAATTCTCTAAGAATGCACAAGTTTGTATGCCGCCCCCATGGTGACCAGTTGCTGGATAAAGGAATAGATAGGCACTAGACAGAGCCTTAGAATGGCAATGCTGTAGGGAAGCTGGGAGTACTGGCCCTCTTGGTGGGTAATTTCTAAAATGACCAATTGGTGGCAGTTTATTGGAGAAGTACAAGAGAGAAAACATTGAATGGCAGGCTGGGGGAGCAACACATTGATGGGAAGAGATTTGGGTGGCCCCTAGTGCCTAGATGACTCAGAGAGCCAAACAGTGTAGCGCTCATAGGTCAGTGAAACTGTTCCACTTCAGAGATCATTTTGGGGCTCGTCACAATCAACTATGGTTTTTATCCTTCTGAATAATGTGGTTTCATACATAAATGTGGCAACTTCATGGCTCACCCCAATTCAAGATTATGTATGAACAATTAAATAACACCAGCCACTATACCAATCTCTATAGAATCCCACTGCTGACTTTAATCCATTGTGAGAGCTGCCAGTCAGCTTCCTGTCGTTTAATTAGCTTCTAAGCCACAAGAATTCTCATTCTGATATCCTATTAATGCTACATTTACCCAAAATCTGTTTGGGAGTCCAACAGTTCAATCCTAAGAATACTTTCCTGGGAGTAAGCCCTACTGAAAAGACTTCAGAAGGATTCTGAACAGACAAGTTTAGGATTGCACTGGAAGTATATGATGTACCCTTGTCCACATGTTTACTAACTCTCTCAAAGAACTCCAGAAGTTGGTAAGACAGGACTTCCCCTTAGCCAAGCTATGCTGATTGTTCCTCAGTCAGACTCATTTCCATGTGTGCTCAATTATTCTACTTTATGAATAGTTTCCATGTATTTACTCAAAACACACATTAGGTTTACCTACCTGTATTTTCCCAGATTTCCACCGGATCCATTTTAGTAACTGACATTACATTTTCTATGTTCCAATTCTCTAGAAGGAAGCCGATTTTAATGACATATTGCATATTTTTGTTAGATCAACAATTTCACATTTTGCGTTTCTTAAGAACACTCAGGCTAAATTCTACATATTGGTTTAAAATAGCTCATAACCACAGATCTTTATAAACTACTATGCTTTTAGCCCACGCTTCCTCCAAGAAGCTTAGAGCAGCATACATGGTTCTCCCCTTCCCATTTTAACCACACAACAACCCTGAGAGGTAGGTTGAGGTAAGAGAGAGATCACTCTAGCCCTAGCCCAGCACACTAACCATTATACAAAGCTATCTTTTTGTCGATTAACAGATATGGGATGGTTTCCTTTCCCCTTGACCATTCCATTTTTATGTAAGAGATTATAAATAGTCTGTCAAAGAATGATGCTCCATTAGTTGATAAAACTGTAAGACAACTATGTCCACAAGCATTAAGTCTCTGGCTTCACACAAGAAAAGCAGCTTTGGGAGACAATTTTTAAAAAACACGGAATCAAAACCTCAGTGGATTGTGTCACTTCCTGATGTTACACATGGTGGTTAGTCTTTTTCCAGTGGCACCAGAGGTCTTCATGTTTGACCTACAATGTGTTAAGACCAGGAACAATGGAAAATAAATGCAATGCTTATTAATACACAGAACAGACCTCTGGCTATACAGTGAGCCAACTAAAAAAAATACAACAGCACAGAGTACCATGTAGTCACAAGTCTAGTTAATGAGTGACTTTATGTTACATGATATTATATGCTATGTCAAATAACTTTATTTTTCTAGTTCTATAGAAAGGTTGCTCTGAATCTACTCTGCTACCTTGTTATGCCTCAATACAGACACGAGTTCTTTGTCCTTGAATGTGAACCATGAGCCAAGATACTTAAACATGAGGGGGAAATGCTCTTTCTCCATTCTGCTTCCAAGGACTTTTCAAAGAGGTTAGGCGTGCTTTCTTTTCTCCTTTTTACATCACTCTATTATTCAAACAATTAAATTTTTACAGTGGGCCAGCCTCGTCCTCCTTCTCTGAATCTTGAAATGAGACTACTGCTCTTTCTTGAGCTCTTCACAATGCATAATAAAATGTTGTGGATTTATATGGCACTGTTCATACTAGATTTACCCTGCACAATCTTATTTCCTGTTGCAATTGCTTTCCTTATCAATGGCAAAGCCCATTAGCTGAAAGATGAGCTAAATCTCCCAGTAAAAATTTAGAAGCAGCATGTTTTCCACAATATTATAGCATTTATTTGTTTATCCTGCTTAATTCACAAACATCCTCCTCTTCCTCACAAGCCCAGAGTTCAAGAGGAAGAGGCTGGCTGTGAGAAGAGTTCCCATTCCTTCCTTACTTTTGTGCAGACAAAAGGAAAGGGGTGTATACTTCTGCCTGATTCTGAATTCTCCTTTGAATCATTCCTTTCCACCTCTCAATACAAACACTCACTTCATAACCTCTGTTTGGATTCTTTGAACTCTATTTTAATTCATTTTATTTATTCCTTTGTAATGAGTGATTCATCAAGCAAATATTTACCAATATTCTACATGATTCCCATAAAAGAATATGATAAAGGACCTAATCTTCAGTGATGTCATGATGCAGCATGATGTAATTTCCTGAGGAAAGAAATACACGTCTAATCAGTTAGCCATTAAGGATTTCAACAGAGCATTCTGTTACCAGATTAAATTCTTTAAACACTATCAGTGTTGTTTTGCTGCTGTTTTCTCAGGATAATATATTGATATGCATTAAAGATAAAAAGAAAGGAATTTTCTAATACATTAAATATTATGCCATGTTATTTTTGTTCTGGACATCTTGGCTGTCTATCCCTGTTTTGAGTGTATCAGTTCTACCCAACTGTGATAGCCTCTCATCTTTTTCTCTCTCTGTCTCTCTTACACAAGTACTAAATCTACATAGAGAAAGATGGTTATGGTACAGTCTACCTCAAGAAGAAGTCCTTTTTATTTGTTTCTTGAAACTTGGTTTTGAATCCAGTTTTTGATACCATATATATATTATATGGTCTATAAGAAGAAATCATTTAAACACAATGTATGCCTTAGTATTCATCAAGATACAGACAATGTGCAGCCTGTCACTATTCAGCTTGTCAAAGATTTCCCATTGGAAAAGCCTTTATTTCCAGATGATGGGTCCGACAGCATGGATTGTTCAAACTAGGGACAAGCTTTGTTTGGTTGTATTGTGGTGCAGGAACAGCCAACACAATCCGAAGCTCTTCTATGCTTAACTAGGAACTATTCATTTAAAACTTATCTCAAAGATCTAAGCAACAATTAGACTGAGGTAATAAAATAATGAAACACTTATACCCCTCCTCTGCTATGGGACTAGTTCAGCAACAACTAAAGCAATGTGTATTCTATTGAATCACAATGCACCAAAACAGCTGTAGGGCAGTTTGTGTCAATATTGTTGACATGAAGTATACAGTATAAGTATGGTTCCAAAATCAGGGTTGGGAAACTCCTGGAGATATGGGAGTGGAGCCTGGGGAGGGTGGGATTAGGGAAAGGTAGGGACATAAGGTAGTGCTGGAAAAATTACATCATTTTCCAGTGCTACGGGGGAACCACGGGTTGAACTGAATCCCAGTTCAGCAAAAATCATCCATTAGAAGGCAATTTTTACTCAACTGGGTTTCAGTTCACCCCACAGCTCCTCTATTGCTTTGGAAAATTACATCATTTTCTAGCATAAAAGGGGAATGAGGGAGAATATGCGCACTTCATAAGTGCACATAAGTACCCCACTGCCCCCCAGCTTCCTGCAACCCGCTTTGGCCCTGGGGCCCCTGGCAAAACTAAGCCTGACAAAGTAGCAAAACCCATGGCCATTTCTGCCAGGAAAATGGCACAGGAAGGAAGGCAGAATCCTATTCTCTCCAGTCACAGTGTTCCCAAGCAGCATCAACTGATGGAGCACTTTCTAATGTGAATCCTGTGATGATATGTGTGAGTTGGGTTGGTGGACTTCTCAAGGTATGCTGCTTCTAAGCATAAACGTTTCATTTGCCAATATCTGATGGTGATGATAGACTTACCCTCCATGAGTACAGAATGATATGAGTACAGGGAAATGGTTCCTGGTTAAGCAGCAATAATGTGGCATATGGTAGAGCCAAAACACGATGGCTGTACACAACACAAATGCTGTGCCTTACTTTTAATGCTGTGCAGACAGTTACAAAGCAAATGCACATCCAGTTTAGAAAATACCTACATTTATTGATAACCATACAGCCTATCAGGAAAGATTTTCCCATCCTCCCTTTTGCCATAGTAGCTGTTTGGAATGAAGAGATACAGAGAGGGAAACACACGGATTTGAATTTGGCCATCTTTTTCATTCAAGCTCACCTAATTCCCCTCAAGACAGCCCCTGTTCCACATGGCTTTTTCCCGTGTAGGTTCCATGATCAGCAGCATATCTTTTTTGGTTGTCAGTTACAACCTCTCCTCAATGGTAGAAAAGCTGGGTGGATTCTACCCATTGAATTCATTTTAGTTGCAGCATTTACTTGTTTAGGAACAGATGTTATTTTATCAAGTTCTAAGTAACATTAGAATAATTCTCCAAATTCATAGAATGCCTTCAGTTGGAGCTGACTAAGCTCCTGAAACCAATGCAGTTTAATTGCTTAAATGGGGCTAGATCATGCTCTTTGATTGGCTGGTACTTAGCATGTGATGTCACACCACAATTGACCAGGAAATATGCTTCACCATCATGTGTTCCACCAATGAATCCATATCATGAGACAACATAAACAAGAATAGAGGGGTGCCACAAACCCACGTGCAACTCAAGCTTGGACTGACCTTCCCCTACCCTGAGGTAAAACCTCCTCCTCTGTAAGCTTATGAAGCTGAATACTGGGCTGGGAAGCCTCTGGTAACGTGGTTAATATTGAGCTTCAACGTTCTTCTTTGCCCCACCGTTATGAATATTACAATCGGTTACCCAGCCAAGTCTTTATAGGGGACAGTTTGCGCTTCCCTTTATCAGAAACTGGCACACGAGGCTTGGGGAGATTCCAAGAATATAACTGAAGGATTATTAACAGAAGTTGAACTTAAAAGGCAGGTAGGCAGGTGTTTAAACGTAATGACAGAAAGGTTTATGTACAACAACTTCACTGATTGGTTACTGGCTGCTTTTAGAGGTTCACACTGCTTCACAGATGTTACACTTATCTAGTAAAAGCACAGCACGACTTTCCCTCCTCTCCAGACTTAAGGGCGCTCCACATAGACAGACCCTTCCCAGATCCTGGGCAGGTGTTATAGCGGTGAACTATAATCCTGTTCCTGGCACTGAAGGGGAGACACCTTTCTTCCTCCTTCCTTAGCCCTCTATACTTCCCAGATCTATTGAGTCTAAGTAGGGGTTTGTGCTGGTTTTCCCCACTTTAGTCCTAGGACTAAAAGTGTTTCACAAATCACAGAGGATTTTCTGGCTGACCCTCACTGGTCTAAATCCAGGCTCCAACTCTCCTTTCACTCCCTTGTTTACTCTCCAACTCCAACTGACAGCTTTCCCCAACATTCGATCCCCATCTGTCATTTCAGGCTAGCTACATGGGGGGGGGGGAGAGAGAAAACCTGTCAATCATAACCCTCTCACTAGGAATCTCAGCGTGTAAAGCTGAGTTTGTCACAAGGAGTGAGGGGGTCAGGTTGGTTTGGGTATAGATGTTCTTCAGTAGGTGCAGGATTTGGCCTTTTGTTAAAGAATATTTTTTTCATTTCCATTTAAGTTTTATGTATTGTCGAAGGCTTTCACGGCCGGAGAACGATGGCTGTTGTGGGTTTTCCGGGCTGTATTGCCGTGGTCTTGGCATTGTAGTTCCTGACGTTTCGCCAGCAGCTGGGGTTTTTGGGGTTGATGGGGTTTTTGAATCATCTCAACAACATCCACGTGAACATACAATTCACAATGGAGAAAGAAATCGAGGGAAAACTCCCATTCCTGGATACCTTGGTCATCCGCAAAGCAAACTTTCAGTTAGGTCACAGGGTCTACAGGAAACCAACTCACACTGATCGGTACTTACACAAAAACTCCAATCACCACCCCCGACAGAAAAGAGGCATAATGAAAACATTAGTGGATCGTGCAAGACGGATATGTGAGCCGCACTTTCTCAATGAGGAAATTAATCATCTAAACCACGCACTTCAGGCAAATGGCTACTCCAGAAATGAAATCCGAAGAGCAATCAAACCCAGGATGAATCAAACAACCAAGGAAAAACAGTCTCCTACAGGAAAAGTGTTTTTGCCATATATCAAAGGAATTACTGATCAGATGGGAAAGCTTATGAAAAAGCATAACCTTCAAGCAGTATACAGACCCACCCGAAAAATACAACAGATGCTACGATCAGCAAAAGACAGTAGAGACCCCCTCACCTCTGCAGGAGTATACCGTATACCCTGAAGCTGTGGACAAGTTTACATCAGGACCACAAAGTGTAGTATCCAGACAAGAATAAAAGAACATGAAAGACACTGCAGACTTGGACAACTTGAAAAATCAGCAGTGGCTGAACATAGCCTAACTCAAACAGGGCACAGTATCTTATTCCAGGACACCAAAATACTGGACAACACTTCCAACTACTTTGTCAGACTGCACAGGGAAGCCATTGAAATTCACAAGCATAAGCAAAACTTCAACAGGAAAGAAGAAACCTTAAGAATGAACAGAGCATGGTTTCCAGTTCTGAAAAACACCAGGCTAACAAAACATTCTATCCCCGACAATAGCCCTGCAGAGAAGATTAGCACATCAAGTACCAATCCATATGCAAAAGAACCTCCTCAGAATACAGTGAAGCCTCCCACCATTAACATTCCACACCCTGGGAAACTCTTACAGGATGACTCAGCTCAACCCCACCCCTCGTGAGTAGATACAAATGACCTACATCTTTTCCACACTGTGACACTGAGAGATCTCTGTCTTTTGGTGCTACACCTCTGAAGATGCCAGCCGCAGCTGCTGGCGAAACGTCAGGAACTACAATGCCAAGACCACGGCAAGACAGCCCAGAAAACCCACAACAGCCATCATTTAAGTTTTGTTAAGCTCTTCTGTTTTGCATAAGCAATCTTTTACCCAAGTTTATATGTATAAACTTGGTCATGCTATCTTTGAATTCATATAAGGCACAAACATTATAATTACCATGAAATCAAACATGCTGAGCTGAAAACAATATAGCAATGATGTTTATGAGCAGGAAATGCTTGCTCGGAGAGGACTGATATATTTACACCTGCTCACTTAAAATGTCACATTTACATATTATAATTATTTAATTGTTTCCATGTACAGTAGCTTCAGGACCATTTATACAGCATAGATCCACAGCAAGGAATGAGATGAATGGGAAGAGTTGGTCAAATAAATTAACCACTGTTCTGTGTATGCTGATGGGAGAAGAGAGCAAGTGGATGTAATATTTTATTCTGGATACTAACATTGGAGTCAATCCCAAATTCACTTCATATGCTCACTGCCTAAGTCATTCAACCCATCACTGAACATTTTCCTCTACCAACCTGAATATTCACAGTTGCATTGCAACCTGCCTCTCCTGTTGGTCTGGGCCATTGGCTGGGTCAACAAGAAATTTAATCTTGAGCAGAATTCTGTTTATACAATTGTGTACCTCATTATGAGCTCTAGCAAGGCTATTCATACAGTTGAAGATGGGTTTTTACTCAAGAGGTGCACAGTCAAAGAAGTAGGCAGATGCTCATTCATAGGAACAGGAATGTTCTCTTACCTACAACTTATACTCTGTGAGAGAATCTTTATCTAGTACAGCTTATAAAATGTATCCATATGCAGTGCCCACAATAACAACAAACATTTTTGAGAAAGTTGAGGTGAAAGGCACAGTTTAGATGTCCTTGGTTTGCATTAACTTTAGATAGTTGCTAAACCAGGATTCTGCATACAGATGAACATTCAAATCCTGCTTTGCCTTAACAAACGCTAGCTTAATTTCCTTCTGTCTTTCTACCAACTCCCCCCTAGAGAGCCAGCTAGTATCCTGGCCTGCATTATAGCAATAATCATTGCTCTAATTATGCCAAAATGAAGCCAAGATGTCTGCGTTAATACATTGTATGAAACCATAATTAAGATTAACTGCCATTTCTAAACCAACTTCAATCCATGGTTATTGGAGTGGTCCGCATTCAGACAGTTGCACTGACCATAGTTTATTTAATGAATCCATGGTTCTCTGTAACATCTGGACCACATTTGAGTGTTACAGTGCATACGTTTTTGCCATAACAGTAATATTACAAGAACCCAAATATAATTTGTATTTGAACCTCTTTTTTTTCTTTAGAAACCAGCTCATGCTTTAGGCTAGGATACTAAAAACAATATCATTTTTATCAAGAAAAGGAAGTCGGTATCAGTGCAATTTTCATTCTGGGCCATGTTGGTGTGAACATTATCAATTGATCTAGGATTTAAGTGACCTGTCAGGAATCCTTGACAAACAAATTTTTCTCATGAATTATACATATTAGTGAAAACCATACTTAATGGGAGACTGGAAAGAGGGCAGGTATTTCCATCACCTAGGGGTGAAAACCCTGCAAATTAACAACAAGACGGTTCATTGAAGCAAGTAATGGATTGGTCTGTGAAAACAAGAAATCTTTGTGGGAATGAGTGCGATTATTCATATAGTCCATTTGCTAATTATTGCTAGTATGAACATTATTTTACCTGCGTCTCAGAACACTGCAAATTATGTGTGCGGTCAACAAGGTAGGGAAATGCTGTGATATAAGTAATAAACTTTAGCAATGCATGTTCACTAGTTTTGGAATGGGCTCATTTAAGGAAAAGAATTATTTCTATGCCTCCCATCATGCAGTGTTTGTGAGTAAAGTAGTAATAGAGAGAATCCCTCAAGCTCTAATTCCAAATCAATGTGGCATTCAAGCACCTGGAGAAGTCAGCTGCTTCCTAGGAGAAAATGCCCTTCCATTCTGGATAAATTAATTGAGAATAACTACCATCCTCTGGTACTATACTTAGCCTCACAAATCACGCAATCACACTCAAGCTGGTGCAGCATAGCAGTTAAAGAGTAGGGACTGTCAAAAATAAGAGCATGAACCCACATCTTAACAGTGTATATACTGTTATAGGTAATAAGTAAGGGCATTGCACAACAGACAGGTGCAACAATCTCCCAAGATTCTGGAGACCCTAATCACTCTGGGGGGCCATGATTCCCAGTTTGGGGGCTGGTCTGGAGTGCAAACCCATCACTATAATGTGGTCTGTGTCTCTTCATTTCTACCACTCCATAAATTCATATATATGGGCATTCCTTTGTGTTTACAGAGGCCATCCACTGTAATTTAGAACATGAACAGTATAACTCTGCATGCCAGGTTTGCCAGCTCCAGATTTGGGGCAGTTCCTGGGCATGATGGGGTTTGGGGAGGGGAGGCAGCTCAGCAAGAATGTGATACCATATAGTCCACCTCTGAAGATGCCATTTTCTCCAGCGAACTTCTGTATTCTGATCTCTATAATCTGGATATCACTATAATTCCAGGAGAACTTCAGTCCTCAGCTGGTAATCCTGCTGTGTGCACTGTGAAGATGATCATAGTACAATTCATAAACCATTCATTGTGTCTGGATTGTTCCCACTGAAGTAAATGAGAAACTACTATGTATATGGTTTGTAGAGTATTGATTATATGGGATTATATTAACTATTTTGACTAATTCAAATGTCACATTTGGAATAGACCATAATGCCGCATTGGCTCCAGAAAACTAGAGCAGCGCTGTGTCTATTCTTCAGTAGAATCATGGGCACATAAACCTGGAAAAAAATCTGGAAATAATCAGGAAAGGGGGTGGGGTCTGTGTATTTTTTAGAATATCTTTCCAGTTTTTCTAATGGAAAAACTGGCAGATTTGGGGAACACAGGAAAAATCTTCTATGGAATATTTTCCCTTTTGAAATGAGTGAAATATTTTTTGAGATAAGTCTTTACTTACTCAAAATATGTAGCACAAATTTTTTATGTTAGACAATCTACATCATTAGAGAATGATAATTCCTATGTATGCTGTATGCTGTTATTGGCCGTTTCCACACAGCTTACCTTGTTGTGGAAAATAGCGAAATCTCTCGCGAAATCTCGCAAGAAGATGCTGTTATCACGCGAGAAGCTGTTATCACACAAGAAGACGCGATAACAGCATCTTCTCGCATGATTTCGCACGAGATTTCGCTATTTTCCACAACAAGGTAAGCTGTGTGGAAACAGCCATTGTTTAAATGTGACTGCTTTGGGAACAAATTAATATGCTGTAATGTGTTTCATTACAACACATTATTAAAGAGTTCAGTGTTTTCAATGTTATAAAGTTTCATGATAATCCAATATACTGATAGGCATATTGTTACTGTATGCCGGGCAGCCGGGCTGGGTGACAGAGCAAGGGAGGGAGGGAGAGGCCAAGGTATCCAGTATTTGGGGAATGTTTTCGCCCAGACAGTCCCCCAAAATACCAGACAGTCTGGGTGAAAACCAAACACCTGGCAAGCCTAGCTGTCACCAGCCTCTCATGAGTCATGACTAAATCTTAAGCTGTGGAACGGAGAGGCAAGTTCCCAGCCCTACCAGGTCTTAACCCAAAAGTCAGCCCAGCAGATAGAGTTCCAAAACAATTATTTAGGTAACAATAGCCAAAATGGGACAAAGTACTATATTAGGACTAAAGCTTTCAGATCCCAAAAGAACCCACAAGGTTATACCCAAAAGAGTTTATTAACAAAAGTGCACAAGTGTACAAACATAGATCTGTGCAAGTAGAGAGGAAAACAGATACTAGATACACTAAAACAGGGGTCCCCAATCTTTTTGAGGCTGTGGGCACATCTGGAATTTTGACAGTGTGATGGGCGTAGCAACAATATGGTTGCCCAAAATAGCTGCTGCAGGTGATGGAGCCAGCCACAAAATGTCTGCTACAGCTTACCTTCAGTCATAGAGTGAGGATCCTTGTGTTGTGGCAAGCAGTTTCTGCCAAAGTAAAGTTCTTTAAAATCTACACAGGCACTCAATACTCCAATTGCCAATCAGAAGCCGTGCTTGGCAGAAGCCCCACCTGGCCCCATCCACTTTCTAAAAACACTTGGCGAGCCCCAGAAATGTTGTCTGTAGGCATAATTGTGCCCATGGGCACTATGTTGGGGATCCCTGAACTAAAACACTTAAGCAGACTTTCAGTCTCCCAGTTCAAGGTTACCTTTCAGGCTAAACCAAGAGTCCAAACAAGGTTCTAAAGTCTCAAAATCCAGAGGCAAATATCCCAAGCTGGCACCAATCCAATTGAGGATGTCTAGAGCACAGAAGCAGTTAACAGAAAATCCTTCAGCAACCTCACAGAGTCCAAAAGAAATGGGGAGGGGGGAGTTTGAATTAAGGCCATTGTTTTATCCAAAACTGTAAAAACAGGCCTGATCCCAGTTAGTCAAAGACAGTGCACAGACTCTCACCCAAGGTTCTTTGCTAGAATGATGCAAAGTAGGTGCAGGACTTTGAAGCTTTGACCTCATTGGGACCTCAGACCCAAAGCCTGAAGAGAACCAAGAAACAGACTGGAACAAGTCAGTTTCTTGACAGATCCATAGACTGTACACACCTGAGGAAAGATGAAAGTGATTTCTTTTCTGGTGAAGAAGAAAGCAAGCTTTCAAAACTTTACATATTTAGCAAGAGAACTTCAGTCTAGTAGAAGGGACAGGGCTGTGCGGCCTAGTGTTACAGCACCTGTTTTGCTTCAAGAAGGTCACAAGCTTAATCCTGGGCATCCCTGCACAGGAAGTAGATGTTAGAAAGACCAAACAGCTACAGATCATGTGCACAGATGTCCGCAGAAGGAAAACCAGAAATAATAGACTTGAAACTACTGGTGAGGGTTAAGGGAGAAACTACCAAAGCTGGATTACAGCTGAATATCAAGAAGACAAAAGTAGTCACTACTGAAGAATTATGCAAGTTTAATATTGACAATGAAGAAATTGAAATTGTTAAAAAATTTCTATCATTGACTCAATCAATCAAAAGGCAGACTGCAACAAAGAAATTAGAAGAAGATTGAGACTTGGAAGGGCAGCCTTAAAGGAACTTGAAAAAATCCTTAAGTGTAAAAAGTGTTACTTGAGCCCAAGATCAAGATAATTCATAATATGGCAAACTATTTCCCAGTGTCAAAATAGCATGGTGGAAGTTCCCCCTTCCCCTGGGTTTTACTGTTCTTTATGCTCCAAATACTTCACGTGGAGGAGAAAAAGCAGGGGGGAAACGTCCCTCTTGTGCTGTTTTTACACATGGAAATGGCTTGAAGCGGGAGGGGGAGCCCTTCCTACCCCTGCAGAGGCAGTCTGAGGCTGTTTGGGTTCTCCTTTATTTTTTAATAGCCATTCTCCACAGCTCATGTGTGCCTGAGGGAACCCAAGTTGGGTCTGGAGAACCCTTTAAAATCTTGGGGAACTCTTTAAAAACCTGCACATATTTCTTGACCCTCAGTTGAAAAAACAATAATGTCAGGAAAAGTTGAAGGCAGTTGGAACTGAGGAGGAGCCAGTATGAAATGAATCAACTCAATAAAAGAAGCTATGGCCTTCAGTCTGCAAAACCTGAGTAAAGTCGCTAAAGTTTTGGAAGTCATTAATCCATTGAGTCACCATAAATTGGAAGTGACTTGTAAGCAAATACACACAGAGAGTAGCATATCTGCCCCTGCATCTGAGAAAGGAACTTCAAGTTTGGGAGTGCAAAAAAATCCATATTTGGAATGAAATATATGCCATTTAAATTAAAATTCTTAAATCAGATTATTTCATATTGAAAGTAAATCTAGTTGTATTTGGAAAGCACTCAGTAATTATTTTCCATGGGTTTCAACAAGAAAAGAAACCACTTAGCTGGAACGAAATCCCTCATCTAACAGAGCTTCCCTCCGAAAAGGTTTGTCTCCATTTTATAGGTGACTAACAGTGCTATCCTATAGACACTTTTCTAGGACTAATCTCCATTTAGTAGACTTCAGTAAGATTCTGAATAGACCTGCTTAGGCTGACTCTCTACATTTCTTACTTGTAGAGTGAGCATAGAGAAGTATGCTGTGGGAGTGAACTTCCTTTCATGGAGCCTCAAGAGGCAGGAGGAAGGCTCTGATTTTTTGCAAAAACTGATTACACATGCCAGGATGGGTTGCCAACTCTGGGTTGGGAAATTCCTGAAGATCTGGGAATTGAGTCTGGAGAAGGCAGGGTTTGGGGAGGGATCTCAGTGGGGTATAATGCCATAGAGTCCACTTGCCAAAGCAGCCATTTTCTCCAGGGAACTGATCTATAATAACAATAACAATAACAACAACATTCAATTTATATACCACCCTTCAGGATGACTTAACACCCACTCAGAGTGGTTTACAAAGCATGTCATTATTATCCCCACAACAAAACAAAGCTGGCTTCAAGTGGAGGGATGAGGAATCAAACCTGGTTCTCCATATTAGAATCCTGCACTCTTAACCACTACACCAAACTGGCTAGTCTGGAAATTAGTTGTAATTAGAAGTAAGCAGCTCTAAGGCAAGGTGACCTAACTAACCACCACCACTATGCCTATCTATCACCCAACCCTGCCTTACCTCACTGTGCTCCATTTCTTTCAATATTTTTCTCCCAGCTCTGCCGTGTGGACTTCCTGGCCGGAATAGAATTTATTTTAAGCACTTGAATGACATGTGGTATGGGATAGGATTTAGCATCTCTGACCCACGTGCAGTTTATAGTTTGAAAATACACACGCACACACAGACACACCAAAAAAAGTGCTTTCTTTATATATGGATGGGAGGAGTTCCCTTTTTTTCCTGGTAGATTTCACGTAGGGTGGGATTTGTATCAAAGAAAAGATTCAACAGTTTAGTCCTTTTATATGACGTTAGAGGCACTGAGGGATCCCAGATTGCAAATTAGCCATTCTCTCACGCATAGAGAGATGTTCTGATCCTTCCTCATCATTGATCTTTCACATATCATCTGGTGTGGTGCATGGCTTGACTGCAGGAGGCAGATGGAGTCTTAGCCTTGGCCATTATCCATGAAATGTAATAAATAAATCAATAAATTGAATAAATATTGCTAGCATTTTGTATGTAGGGCAGGGATGGGGTAAAAGCCAGAACGAGCTGGAACGGGCATTAAACAAATAGTGGTACTGGAAAGAACAGTGGGGTGTGTTAAAGACATTGGAGAACAATATTTTAGAAATGAAAACATGGAAATATCATGCTTTTATTAACCCTTTCCCTGCCAAAATGCTCCCAGAATAGCACAGAACAGGCCAGAACGGGCACTAAAGGAATGCTAGTACCACAAAAAACAGAGAGAAGTATTAAAGACACAAGAGAACAATATTCCATAAATGAAAAAATGGAAATACCAGGCTTTCATTAACCTTTTCCCTGCCAAAATGCTCCCGGAACACCATGGGCTGGAATGCATGATTGCCCATAGGGAGTAAGGGAGAGCACGCTTACCCATAGGGAATAATGGAGACCATGCCTCATGGAGAGATTAGACCCTCCTGACCTTCCCTCTAAATTTCCTTTGACTACCTCTAGAATTTTTTAATAACTTTTTTATTTCTACATTTTTATACAACAATAACATATCAATAACAATACAACTATAAAAAGATTCCAAACATTTTAAACTAGCTTAATGTATCAAGTCGAGAACATTTTTACAGGTGTTAATAATCAATAAAGACAAATGTATTGTCGAAGGCTTTCACGGCCGGAGACCGATGGTTGTTGTGGGTTTTCCGGGCTGTATTGCCGTGGTCTTGGCATTGTAGTTCCTGACGTTTCGCTGAGAGATCTCTGTCTTTTGGTGCTACACCTCTGAAGATGCCAGCCACAGCTGCTGACGAAACGTCAGGAACTACAATGCCAAGACCACGGCAATACAGCCCGGAAAACCCACAACAACCATCAATAAAGACAAATGTCTACATATTTCTTTGGTACAGCGTAATCTTCAATAGGATGCTCCATGATACAATTTAAGAAAGGAAGCCATCTTTCCATAAAGAGCAAATGGTAGTTATGATTCTCAGAAGAAGCTATTGGGTTTTAGTTAGGGCACGTTAACTAAAACCGCATGCAGAAAGCTCTCATCCAAGTTAGAGAACCAATAACTGTTTATTTATCTAAAAAAATATATTTACATAAGTTTAGTGGAGAGAAAGAACTAGTAACTGATCTAACTAGCTAGGATGGCTTTAGATTGAAAGTAGGCCATCTCTCTCAGGAGACACCATACTGCCTCTCCTGGTACATGCAGGGAAGAAGAGAGAGAGGAGGGGGAGAGAAGGGAAGGAAGGAAATTCCTCCGATTGGAAAGAGACTGATAGCAGCCTATCTATCTAACTGACTCTATGATTGTTACCTTCCTTCTTCTCTGCTGGCAGTCCTAAAGGCCTGCGCAAGAGACATCACCAGTCCCTTCTTCTAACAGAAGCTATTTGGTCTGTTATTTTGTTTGAAATTAAAAGATTCCAGACCTTTGATATCCATTGTCTATTGGTGGGTATACAGTCACTTTTCCATTTATGAGCTATAGTCATCTTTGCTGCTATCATTGACACAAGATCTGTCCTATAGATGGGTACCTTAGTTCTGTGCCATAAGTTCAATAGAATCGTTTCAGGTTTGCGACATGCTGTGTGGCCTATAACTTCTTCAGTGGTGCTAATAACCGAGTCCCAATATATTTGAATCTTTGGGCATGTCCACCAACAGTGTGCCAGTTTGCCCACATAGTTTCCAGCATCTGGGATCTTTAATAATTCTGCAATAAAAGAGCTTTAATGGAGTTAGGTCCCATCTTGTATAGATCTTGAAGGTTTGAATGATTACAGATTTAGAAGTAAGTGATTTGGATGACTAGATTTGCTTCCATTGTTCATCTTTTATATTGCTGTCACAGTCTTTTTGCCACACATTTTGCGAGACTGTTATAGTTACCCATAGTTTTTGATTTAGGAATTTTTACAGTAAGAAAATCAGGCCTTTTACATTGTGCAATTCAGTTTTCATAAGGTTTTTAAATGATGTCAGAGGTCTATCTATTAAGGTTCTGATTTCTGTATTCTATATTAAATGATGAAGCTGATGATATTGGTACCAAGGAATCTTTGTTTTATATTCCAGTTCAATCTAAGATTTTGTTTTTAATTTACCCTTGTGGAAAATATTGTGGAATCTGGAATCTGAATGCCTTGGCTGACTTCCATATCTTACTATATTCCTGGGTCTGGCCTGGAGGAAACCACTTTTGTCCCAGAAATGTCATTAATGAGGAGGTACCTGGGGTTAAAAGAGTCCTGAATTTATCCCAAACTTGCAAAGTAGTTAACAGAAAAGGATTGTTTGAAATGTCACTAGGTCTGTGTCTAGGATTATTCCAAATTACCTTTTGTAAGCTATAAGGCTTTGCGTAAGTTTGTTCTATTTGAAGCCATGCCATGTCAGTGTTGGTTGAATTGTAGGCTAAGAAATTTTTAAGTTGGGTGGCCTCGTAAGATTTGGTAAGATTTGGAAGGCCTAGTCCTCCAAGTTTTGCTGGTCTAGTTAATGAATAAAAATTTATTCTTGGTCACTTATTTGACCAAAGAAACAAACTTAATTTAGCTTGCCATGTTCTTAAATTAATTTAGTTAAGTTTAATTGGGAGATTTTGAAATTTAAAAACAATTAGGTAGTATTATTGATTTGACTAGTTCTATTTTTTCCAGCCAATTTAACTGTCTTTCAGTGTGTTCTGTACATATATGCTAAGAGGTTTAAAGTTCACATCAAACAATTCTGTCAAATTAAGAGGGATGTTTATTCCCAGGTGTCTCCAAGATTTGCCCCATTTGAATTTGAAGGAGTCCAATAGTTGTTGTTTTATTGTTGCATTTATGCATATAGGGTATATTTCCAATTTAGTATAGTTTATGGTAAAGCCTGATAATGCTGTGTATGAGTGGATATTTCTTATCAGACTCTAAAGAGTGTGCGGGGTTGCTGATGTATAAAACCAAATCATCTGCAAAGAGACTCAGTTTAAGACTAATTGAATTAATTGTGATCCCCTTAATACCCGGATTGAGATGAATGGCATGAGTTAATGGTTCAATAGATATGGCAAATAGGATGGGCAATAGTGGACAACCCTGCCTGATGCCTCTGGTTAATATTATGTCATCTGATCAGTAGTTGTTAATATAAAGTTGTGCTTTTGGGAGATTATATAAAGTATCTATAATTCTAAGGAAGTGTACTCCAAATCCCATAGTTTCCAAAACAGTTTTTAAGGGGATTTCCACTTTATCAAAAGCTTTTTCAGCATCAATAGCTAGGATTAGTGCTTCAGGTTTGGGATTTTGGCAATAAGTGGTAACGTTCAATGAGTTCATAACATTATCCGAAAGGGATCTGCTGGGTATAAAATCTGATTGGTCTCTATGAATGTAGTTGGGGATAATTTTGTTCATTTTCTGTGCTATTATGGTTGGGGAAAAAATTAGATCATGGTTTAGGATGCATATTGGCCAGTATGATTCATTTTTAGTGTGGTCTTTTCCTTCTTTTGGGATGACTATTATCCTTGCATCCTTCCATGAAGGAGGTATTTTCTCTTCTAGCCTTCTACCAATTGTGGGGATATTTGATTTTTAATTTTTTTTATAGAATTCAATAGGTATCCCATCTCTTCCTGATGTTTTGTTGGCTTTTAGTTTTTGTATAGCTCCTAATACTTCCTCTAAAGGTATTGGTTGATCAATATATTTTGCATATTCAGAGGTAATTTTGATATTACATTTGATAGAACTTATGTAATCAAGAATTTGAGGTTTTGAAGCATTTTCTGAGGTATATAATTTTTGATAATCTGTGAATGATTGGACTATATCCATAGTTTTAGTTACTGATTTGCGCTGAACAGATTTTAATAGATAAATTAAATTAGAGGGTTTTTCTTAGATATTCTGCAGTTATGCCACCTCAAACTTTTAGGATTCTTTTATCAAATATCTCTGTTTTACATAAGCTAAGGTGTTGTTTTTTTAATTTTGGAAGATTCAAGTAAGTCTAATTTTTTATGTTCTATATTCAGTTTTGCAAGGATTTTTCTCCTCTATAGATCATATATTTTTTTCTCCAATTGATCTATTTTTTGTTTTAGTTCTAATACCATGTTTTGTTTAGATTTTTTATAAGCAGTAGCAATGGAGATCAGCTTACCCCTAATGACAGCCTTAAACGCATCCCAAACCATACCAAGATGTTACCCCACAGTTTGCATTTATATCAAAATAACAACCTATTTCTTGACTTATAGAATCATTCAATAGTAATAACTTATGTAAGGTCCAGTTCTGTCCTTTTCCATCAAAAATTCTATTTTCCAAGTAACATGCTACCCATGAATGAGTGGAAATAATTCTATTGCCTATTTCTGAGTTGTACATTTGTGTAATCAGTGGTTTTGAAGCCAAGATAAAATCTATTATTGTATATATGTCATGGACATTAAAATAATACTCCTGGGTTAAGACTTGCCATACATCCCCAGGTTGTAGTGGTCTAAAAGGTTGCTAAGGTTTAAGTTTGGAGTTTGTGTTTTTGTTTATGTGGTTTGTATGTTTTGTCCATGTGTGGGTTTACGATGTGATTCAAATCACAGCCAATAAGCACTTCTCCATTCTGAAATAGAGCTAACCAGGGGTCGTTTCATAGAAAAAGAGCTGCAGGAACTCATTAGCATAACGCACTAGCATATGCCATGCCCCTTCATCAGGCATAAATGTCCAGGATTTGGCTGCTGCCAGATGGGGGAGTGTTCCCCTACCTGGCAGTGGCCTGATCAGGGCCCTTTTGGCCCCAATCCAGGCCAAAACAGGCCCAGAATGGCTCAAAATGGCCATTTTGGGCACATTTTGGCCTGGATCGGGCTCAAAACAGCCCAGATTGGGTCAGTGGTGGGCAGGGGAGGGGTCCCCCACCAGGCACTGACCCAATCCTGGTGGTTTTGGTCCTGATCCCGGCCGAAATGGGCCTCAAATGGCCATTTGGGCCCGGATCAGGGCCGAAACAGCCAGGACCAGGTCAGTGCCAGGAGGGGAGGCTTCCCCTGCCTGGCACCGACCCAATCCTGGCCGTTTCGGCCCCAATCCCAGCAGAAAATGGCCCAGAATGGCCAAAATGACCATCCCAAAACGGCCAGGACCGGGATGGTGCTGGGCGGGGTAGGGTTCCCCCACCTGGCACCAACCTGATCCAGGCCATTTCATCCCTGATCCGGGCCATGTCAGTTCTTATCCATGCCCAAAATGGCCCAAAATGGCCATTTGGGGCCCTTTTCGGCTTGGATCAGGGCTGAAACGTCCGGGACTGGGTTGGTGCTGGGTGGGGGAGACTTCCCCCACCTAGCACCGACCTGATCTGGGCCATTTCAGTCCTGATCTGGGCCATTTCGGCCCTTATCCAGGTCAAAACGTGCTCAAAATGTTTCAACCTGGATTGGGGACAAAACAGCTGGGATCAAGTTGGTGCTGGATGAGGGAAGGTTTCCCCACCTGGCACTGACCTGATCCTGGCCGTTTTGGCCTGGATTTGGGCCATTTTGGCCCCAATTGAGTTCTAAACGGCCCTAAAGCCAGGTGGGCAGGGCCACCTGACTTGGGTGAACAGCCAGAATGCCGTTCCAGTGCGTTCCCCCTTGAAATGAACCCTGGAGCTAACTGTGCAAGTATTTCTTCTATTAAAGACAGTTAATTAATGTTTGGGACATATATGGAAGCAAGGGTTAGAGGAGGGCTGTCCAATTCTCCTTTAAAAAAAATAGTGACTTTTGGGGTCTATTTGTGTGTCTAAGCATTGATAGGAAATGTTTTTGGAAACTAAGATTGCAACACTCCTGGCTTTTGAAGTGCCAGGGGCTTGAAAATGTTGGATAAACCAATTGGCTTTTATTACGTGTGTTACTGCAGTTCGATAATGGGTTTCCTTTAATAAGAAGAAATTAAGGCATTCCTTAGTGGGAATGTTTAGACACCTGAAATTCCAGGTTAATTGGGGTCATTTAAATTCATGTTGTACCTTGCTTTCCTACCTGTATGTTTCTAGGAGTGTCATGCTGCTGGATAACAATAGGTATTTTCAGTCCAATCCTAAGAAACTCCAGTCCAACTCTGCTTAGGATTGCACTGTTTGTGTTTGGAATCAACATCTGAACTATAAACTGTAAGGTAAAAATAAAACCCATTACTTACCTCCCTTACAACATAAATATCTAACTACATTTCTAACAGAGGTATTTCTGCGGCGGTCTGAAGTATACTAGTTCAAAGAGACTTAGGCTTAAGCCTTAGGTCTGTCCGCAGTATTACTACCTTTAAAGGAGAAAGTACCTATACTCCCCCTCCTCTCCCATTACTTTACAGCACTTTTACAACTTTAGTTTATGTTCTTGGATGCACTTTGCTTGTTTGGGTTGTGTAGACCAAGGTTGAGGGTCCTGTTCTTGTTCAGTGGTCTGTAGAAGATGGCAGTAGAAGGAAGAAGTCCCTCATTTTACTGGAGAGTGCAGATTCAGATGATGCAGAAGGTCTTTTCCTGATTCCTCATCATGAGCTTAATGTAGAGTTCCTTTGTGGTGAACCAATATCTTCGATGTACAACTCCACTTATATCTGATATTCCCTTCTGTTAGAGTTTTGGTGATTGCTTTTAAATCTCTGCGTTTTTGCAAAATCTTTGGTGGAAGATCTTGAAAGGCATCAATTTTTTTCTGATTCATTTCAAGCCCACCTTTTCGTCTTGCTACGTTGAGTATTTTATCTTTTGTTTTTGAATGGAGAAATTGCACATTGATGTCCAGTGGGAATCTAGGTTTGCTTGTAGATGATGGTGGAGGGCATCTCTTATTTCTTTTAGCTGCTGAATAGTGTATCATTAACTGGGCAGGGTTGCTAGTTATTTTTTGTTCCAGGGTCACCATAATCTCAGCTAAGTTGTACTTTGTAACAGCAGCATGCTGTTCAGAGTACGGGTGTGCCGGGACAGAAAGATTCAGTTTTCCCACTTCAGAATTTCTGAAGCAGGAAAAAGAATCAGAAATAGGTGGTTTCTGAAGAGGCAAGCTGCTTCGGAAACCACATTGCCCTGCTTTGGTATGCTCAGTGAAGATTCGGAGCACACCAAAACATCCCGCCCCACGGCTTATTTCACCCAATGGAAAGGGGAGGAGAGGGTTCTCTCCACCTCCCATTGGGTAAAATAAGCAGTAGTGGGACTTCCTGCGCTTCAGCTGGCCGGCGGAGGGAGATTCCTCCCCCCCGCCCGCCGGCCAGCTGAAGTTTAAAGGGCTCTTTCTTGCAAGTGACAGGGAAGTGACAGGGAAAGGGCCCTTTAAACTTCAGCTGGCCCATGGGAGGGGATTCTTCTCCGCTGGTCAACTGGAGCCAGCTGCAGGGTTTGAAAGCGCCCTGAAGTTTCCCGAAGCTACCTGAATCACTTTGGGAAGCTTTGATTCAGCATTTCTGAATTGGGGCCAGCATGCTGGGCCCAATTCGGAAATCACAAATCTTTACAAATCGGGTCCGATTCAGGTATTTATCCTAAATTGGAAACCCAGATCACACACACCTAGTTCAGAGCTTTCTGTTTGCCTGGAAAGTTGCCAATATATCCCTGGGTCCTCTTCTTTTAGGGTTGTTTGGAAAGCCAGTTCAACATGCCTTTGATATTACTGGAGCAAATCCTTCCAGCTGCAAGGAACTTGCCAGCTATTTTGCTAAAAATCTCAGTAAATCTTCATTTGCAGTCATTTTTTTTCATCAAAACTGCTAAATTTAAGATTTTGTTGCCATGTTCATAATTCTAGGTTTTGAATTCTCTCTTTCATTTGGTCATTATCCTTTTGGAAGGCTTGGATTTCATCTTGCATTATAATATTCAAATAAATTGTGCAATCTGCTTTTTGAATTTCTTTGTTGATGTCTTATTTTGATTTCTGCAATCTGCTCTGTTAGAGGTTTGATTAAATTTGAGATTTTGTCCAGAATGTTATTTTCTATGCTTATTAACTGAGCTAAAAGCTCAGAATAGGGAGGGGAGTTTCTCAATAAGTTTCCTTCTGCAGCCATTATGTCCGTGTTTTTCTCAATCTTGATTTGAGCTGCCAATGAGTGTAATGGAGTGAAAAACTCTTGAAGTCTTCTAGCTGATTTAGTGTTTGTTTTTTGTCTTCATTCTGGATATTTGTTTTGTTAAGTAAGGTTTCTACGAGCTTTTAGGTTCAGGGGTGAGTCAGAGGTCAACATTAAGCATCCATCTTCCTCTGCTGCAATGCCAAGCCCACCTCTCCTTCATCTTTGACAGCCAATTAAAAACAGTGAACAGTATAACAGAAACGTTCTCTAATTGTTAGAATGGATGAACGATGATCTGCTTGCTTAACTTTTCCTGTCATCTTTACTGACTTATACCTCTTATCTTGCAGCTGGATATAGTGTCACTTTTTGGTTAGGTAGAATGACACATGATTGGAAATATGAAAAAATTAATTAAACTATGATTGGTTTGAGATTTATTTATGTTATCATATGAAAAAGTTCTTATATTTCTGCATAGGATAACATATAAAAATGCTAACCCTAATAGCAGATCATGGTTTTGGCTGAAAAAAATCTCATGAAGATCTAGGCGAGAAACCCTTGTAATGTGTGCTACAGGTACTTGAATACATTCCATAGATAATCTGATTGACTTAGATTTAGTTAAGAAATGTTAGGAAACTTAATTTGTGTTGTGTTTATCTGTTCTATCTTTGTAGGTTTTATTTAAATAAGCATTTATATTTTGATACCTCACTTTATGAAAAAAACTAGAGTTTATGAATGATAATGAAATAAATTTTTGCACCACTGGTTTTGTTCACAGTCATCAACTTTTCAATGTTCGCATACATACCCTTTCCATCTCTGTTGTATTCACCTTCATTTTGACCCACTGACTGAATCAATCTATAGGGAGCAATGCTTAAAGCAGATTCCTTTGTTTAGTTGAATATATATATCAATAGGACATCTCTTTTTGATTGTTAGTTGGAGCCTCCAGCCAGGCAACTCCTATTGGCTTGAAGCAATGTTTTAAGCCCAAGGCTACCTACAGACAATTGGGGGGGGGGGCTGAAAACCTGGTCTGGGTGCACTTACTGAGCCACTGCAGAAAACCCTGCTCCCTACAATCCAATTCTTCATTGTTCTCCCCTCCTGAAAATCCAGAACTCACCCATAGCCCATCTTTACCTTTTTTATGGAACTTGGCAACCTCATATTTCAGACAGGTTTTGTGCAATGTCTGAACAAGTGGAAGAGCTGAAGGATAGTTTAGATGGATTGTAACCTCCATGTTTAGTTCAAGATTCTTCTATGAACAAGGGTACACCTGATATTTGTAGGAACATATATCCTGTCTTGAAGTGACTCCTAGCCACTCTATACGATGAAAAGCTTCAACTGCCCATTTCCTCTATTAAAGGGACAAGACATTTTTCTCCAGAACTGTTGGTAACCATAGCTCCAGGCTACTTTGTCTTTAACACTTCCCACATTTTTTGTGGTACTAACATTTCTTTAGTGCCCGTTCCAGCCTGTTTTGTGCTGTTTTGGAAACAATTCAGCAGGGACAGGGTTAATAAAACATTATAGTTCAGTGTTTTCATTTCTAAAATATTGTTTTCCAGTTTCTTTAATGCTTCCCACTGTTTTTTGTGGTTCTGGGATTTATTTAGTGCCTGTTCCATGGTGTTCCAGGAACATTTTGGCAGGAAAATGGTTAATGATATTTCCATGTTTTCATGTATAGAATATTGTTCTCTTGTGTCTTTAATTCTTCCCACTGTTACGTGTGGTACTAGTACTTCTTTAGTACCCATTCCAACCCATTCCATGGTGTTCCAAGAGCATTTTGGCAGGGAAAGGGTTAATAAAAGAATGCCCGTTCAGTGTTTTCACTTCTCAAATCTTGTTCTACAATGTCTTTCATGTTTCCCACTATTTTTTGTGGTCCTATCATTTCTTTAGTGCCTGTTCCAGCCTGTTCTGTGGTATTCTGGGAACATTTTAGCAGGGAAAGGGTAAATGAAAGCCTGATATTTCCATGTTTTCATTTCTAAAATATTGTTCTCTGATGTCTTTAATGATTCCCACCATTTTTTGTGGTACTAGCTGTCAGGGCTTGTCGCTGCCACCGCTGGGCAGGGCCCCAGCTGGGCCAGCCCTGACATCAGAGGGGCACCAGGGATGCTGCAGGACCCTGCTCTGTGGAAGGAGGAGCGGTATACATCACCCTGACTCCCTCTCAATCCACTCGCTGGCCTGCTCAACCTAGTCTGCTTACCCTCTGCGTCCTCCATCATCTCCTACTCCCAGAACTCTCCCCCAAGCCTCCACGCTCACACTGCTCTGCTCTCACGCAACACCATCTCTCCTTACTCACACCCACCACCTCAGAGCTCTTCCCAGCCACCTTATATAGGGTTTCCTTTCCCCGCCCCGCCCTCCTTCTAGGCTTGTTCCCTCTCCTGACTTGGCCCAGCTGTGCCTTCCCTCAGGTGTTTCCCCCCTACCACTAATCCTTTCTTGGCTTCCTTGCCTTACTGGCAGGATGGGGTTGAATGCGAGCCATCCCCAGCTGAGGTCTCCTTGGCCTTGTTCACGAGGAGCTGCCCCAGTAGGCCTTTGTGCTGCTGAGCATGCCTGGCCTTGCTCGCAAGGAGCTGCCCCAGCCGGCTGCTGTGCTGCTGAGCCTCCTTGGCCCTGCTTGTGAGGAATTGCCCTGGCCAGCTTCTGGGCTGCCTGCTCATTGATGCTGGGTGGGGCTACCCATCTCCTCCCCCAGAATGCCTGTGGCAGCTCCACCTGGAGGGGCTTGGCTCCTAGCAACTCCTGAGCCAGGCTACTGTCCTCTCGCCAGGGTGTGGCTCTGGGCTGTAGTGGCTGCTTCTCCTCCTTGGCTGGTAAGGGCTCTGTTTGGGCTGTTGCTGGGTCCCTATTCCCCCTGCCTTGGACCTTTTCCTCTAGCCTGCTTAGCCCCCTCTCTTCCCCCTGGAGGGTGAGACTAGCTGGCCTCTCCCTGCTCCCCCCAGCCTTCTGAGGCTTTGGCCTTTCTCCCCTTCCCCCTGGAGTAGGCAGGTTCTGGCTCTGTTTGCCAGTCAGAACAGTTGAACTGCTGTCTCCTGGCTGCCCCCCGCCGCTGCCTGCCAGCAAGTTTGGGGGCTGGGCTGCTGACCCCGGACACTAGCATTTCTTTAGTGCCCATTCCAGCCTCCTCCATCTTGTTCTGGGAGCATTTTGGCAAGGAAAGAGTTAATAACAGCATGCCATTTCAATGTTTTCACTTTTAAAATCTTGTTCTACAATGCCTTTCATACTTCCTACTGTTTTTTGTGGTCCTATTTCTTTAGTGCCCATTCCAGCCTGTTCTGTGGTGTTCCGGGAGCATTTTTGGAGGGAAAGGGTTAATAATGAAAGCCTGATATTTCAGTGTTTTCATTCCTAAAATACTGTTCTCTGGTGTAGTTAACACATCCCACTGTTTTTTGTCATACCACTATTTGTTTAATGCCCATTCTGGCCCAATCCAGCTTTTACCCCTTCCCTGTAGGGCAGGCGTTGCTGGGAGTGGGCCCAGCCGGAGAGTGCTTGCTGGCCCACCAGCCTTAAAAAAAAAAAACTATCTGCTTTCCTTTCATATTCTTACTCTTATAGTGACTGACAATAAAAAAATCACCTTTCCAATGAAACCTCAGCCTTTGACATCCTTCTTTCTTGTGGTCAATTGTTTGTTTCCTTTCACAAAACGAGGAAGGAGGGAAGGAAGGAAAAATTACAGCTCTGCCATTATTTCCTATGAAAGACTGTTGGGGACATGAGTAGGGTTGCCAGCCTCCAGGTGCTGGCTGGAGATCTCCTGGAATTACAACTGATCTCTAAGCCATAGAAATTAGCTCCCCTGGAGAAGATGGCTGCGTTGGAGGGTGAAATCTATGGCATTATACCCCAATGAGGTCCCTCCCCTCCCCCAAACCCCACCTTCTTCATGTTCCACTCCCAAATCTCCAGGAATTTCTCAGCCTGGACCTGGCAAACCTAGGCATGGTGGCTATTTTTCAACCAAATAACATCAACATTGTAGGGAGCTAGTGCTGCCTCTCCACTAAAGAAACCATAAGTTTCAAGCAAACTGAACCAAAGGGTACAGTTCTACAGGCCCCTAAACAAAGTGTGCAAGCCATCCTACTTACAGAAGAAAAAAGGCTTCGCCCTCACAAAAGAGGGCGGAAAGGAAAAGGAGAGAGCCAGAACTGCAGCTAGGCCCTGCGCCTGACTTGCAGCAGCTGGGAGCCACTATCCCTGGGCCACTGCTTGAGAAATTCAAAGAATTTCTGTTGAGGGCAAGCACCTGAACACCAAAAACTGCAGATAGGAGGGAGGGGAGTCTTTGTAATACCTTAGAATTCCAGATTTGTGTAACTGTGGTAGAAAATCATGGTAGCAACCCCGAACAACTATATTCACGTATATTTTGGGCTCACAAATTCTGGAATGCACACCCCTAATTATAGGTGCAATGCATTGCAGATAGCTGTCTTTTCTCTGTTAGAGCTAACAGGAAACACTAACAAGGAAGGGGCTAACTTCTCCCAGAATCATGGCCCATATCAAAGTTGGACTTCCCCACTGTTGCTTTTAAATATAAGAGTACATTGGTTAATCCCATCTGAGGAATTCTGAATAAGCCACATATTCCTCAGAAAAAAGAAATGGAAGCTTTGGGGAAATGGAACAAATAGCTAAAAAATTAGAATTTAAAAAATCCAAGAATTAATTAGGCAAACCACAATTATGGCTGTTATTAGATCACAGAAGCCAAAATGATTTAAATGTATAGAGAAATTGTGAAGGAATGAATAGGAAGAAAACCAGACATGAACTGAGAGCACAGTCCGAACCTCCTACCTCACAATGCCACAGAGGATTTTGAAATGCATTTTTTATCCACATAGGAAGCAAGCCATCCTGAAAGCATTGTGAGAGCATGGTCTCAAATGCTGTCTGGAAAAAGAGGATCCCCTGTAATTATCCTGCTTCACATGACTGTCTCCATAGTCAAATGTGTCTCTATTCTCTTAGCATTTATCTACTATTCTGAAAAACTGAGATTCTTTTTTTTCTGTAATAAACAATATTGCAGTTCCATAATTATTGATTTCAGCCTTGTAAAATAGGACATAACATGGCCTCTTTTCTCCAATTTAGAGTTATCTCTCTTTCTATCTTTTAACGAAATCTGATTCTACTTGTGGGCAACCAAAAGGCAAAAAGCTTCAGTTTCTGCTACAGAGCATGTACTATTGTAAGTGAGCATGCCCAGTAGTACTTAACAACAAAATCTGACATGTACATTTTAGTTGCTACGTCAGCCCTGAATGTTGATAGGTATGCACCAGGTGCCAATTTATCACACATTTACTACTGAACCAATTATTCTGATCAGCAAAAAGCTACGGGACTTGTAAACAATCTATATTCTAGTTCCTCATTTCCATAATATAAACTCGCTTGGAAGAACAAAAATTATAATGTCTCTGTAGGAAATTTACTTTTTTATTTAAGAAGAATTTTCCTCGCATTTTTCCTAAAGTGAACAAGTTTACTTGTAAAAATGAACCAAGTCTGCCTTAGCCTGTCAAAATGTAGAGCTCTCCCCCAGGGCCACATTAGTGCTTCCCGTTTTTTTGTCTTGGAATCCAGCTGTTCAAGGGCATGTTCCAAGTAATGTCTCTAATCGGCAGATATACAGATATTCCAAGTGCTCTGGCTAATTATGTAATAAGGGAATCACGCCTAAATTTTTATAAATGTTAATGTAGGCATTTAACTTCCATTTCTTTGGAAGTGTGAGCAGAAAATGAGAACTCTAGTAGTTCTAGTACCAAATGCTCATTTTATACCAGGGTTTTAAAGTGTAGGGCACTGCAGATCTAATGCTGTATTCAAGCTGCAAATTACTCTCTTTGGCATTGAAATATTGCTGCAATTAAACCTGCAGTAAAGTATTAAAAGCAGGAGGGGGAGAAGAGGAGAGCTTCTAACTGGTTTTTTACAGAGCTATGTGGAACTTCATGGTGGCAGAAATTTTAACGGAGGGACTGATGAATTTCTTTGATTTTACATTTTATACACTGCACTCAATAGCACTACAGGGAGCAGTTGCTGCTTACCAACATGTAAGTGATCCATATGATAACGCAGCTAGGAGAACCAATTTGGGATGTTCTCAAGCTCTATTAGTAATATAAACCAATGTCTCTGTAACTATCCATTTGCTTAGGGGTGTGTCTTTGGTAATACATTGATACTATAACCCAATAAACCTTTTATTACAATGGGAATTTTCTTCTGGATACATGGTGAACAAGCCAAATTCATACATGGTGATTTAGAGTTAAGAGTATCTGTGAAGGATAGGCACTTGGCACGTAGTAGTGCTCTGTTCTTTCCCTCCCTTCATCCATCCATCCATCCATCCATCCATCAACTCAGACCCTCAATCACTGCACACAGAAGCATGAACAATCTCTTTAACTTTTCTAGGATAGAATGCTGATGTTCTACACTATGCACTAAATGTAGCTGGGCTTGACTCTACAAACATACTCTGACAGAGCAAAGTGCTCTAGGTAAGGCCACGTACAACCAAGACTGTTAAGTGTGTGGGGTCAGGCAGGGGAACCAGAAATGTTTGGGGGAACTTTCATATTAGCATGTAACAAGTGGGGGACCCACAAGAACTTGCAGGAGGTATCTCATTCTCCCCTCCTCCACCATGACCTTTTTTCCTTCCCTGCCCCCCATAGACTGTCCCCTTTTCCTACTTTCTTCTCTCTGCTTCCATTGTCATCCCTCCCAGCAGCCTCTTCCTATGGCCCAGTTGTGCAGAGCCAGAATCAGTTGCATGGTGGAGAATTGCCAAGGAGTACTTCACTTCTCTTTGTATCCCCTCTTTCACACTATTTCCTCTTTCCCCTTCCTCCCCCCAAGGTGGCGTTCTGAGGCCATTTGGGCTCTCCTTTGTTTATTAATAGCCATTCCCCACAGCTGCTGTGTGGATGCAGAGAACTCAAGTTAGGTCTGCGGAACCTGGACCTAACTCTTTAAAAAGCTGCTCGTTTAGTTTGACCCTTAGTCCAGGACTCTGGACTCTATAGAACAAATGGTTCTAGAATGAGCTGTGAAGATACTATAAAAGAAGAATTTGATTTAACTTGTCTGTCTTGTTTCATCCACTCAGTCAAACAAGGGCCATTTCCAGACGGATTACCTGCCTTCGGAACATCGCGCCATCTTGTGGGGAAAACGCGATATTTCGCGTTTTCCCCGCAAGATGGTGCAACGTTCCGGAGGCAAGTAAGCCATCTAGAAACGGCCAAGGAGTATTTTAATTGTCTTTTTATGCAGGGTGCATTCAAAAAGTATCCCCCTACTTATTGATGGGGAGAATTGTACTACACAATCATTCTAGGCATGTTGTGCAGCTCAGTTCAAGCCATGAACCAGAGAGCAAGGCCTTTTGAAGATTCATGTTGGCCCGATTAAGAGTGCAAAGTGGTTTTGGCCAGGATTCCTCCATAAGCTAATAAAGAGATGCAAGCCAAGATTTAGATAGATGGTGAGAATGTTTTATCTCTGAGTGATGGTTTTAGATACTGTCTTTTTATTATTTTATCAATACAACTAAAAGAGCAGTCTTCTTAAATTACTGTTGAGATGTAGCAGTGGCACAAAACAACAGCCCTGTAGTTGCACTTAACAAAATTGCAGCTCATCAGAAACTAATCAAAATCATATTACATTCCCTGTATAAGAGGCAGATGGAACACAAAATATGTTAAAGGTAAGGAGACCTTGGGCAAGTTCTCCTCTATAAATCCCAGCCCCATGTTCCATTTCCACAATCCCAAACAAGCATGAAAGCCACAGACTTCAAACGATAATGTCAATTGTTCTTAGCCATTTCTTTTATCAGAAAATAAGCTCTTTATGAATTTCATATGTTGGCTAAGCTAAAGGCCTGGTCAGTGTGGAAATGTTTACAGACTGAAGAACTCATGTCTTATAGAATAGAATCAGAAGAAGGTTGACAATACACAAATCCTGGAGGTAAGCAAATAAACTCATATGCCATTTAGAGCAAAAAACCTGGCTCTCTCCACATAACCAACTTGCTTGGTATTGTCACTATTTTCTACACTTTCAATGCCTTTGGTGTCAGGGTCATTTTACAACAGTATTGCCTAGATAAATGATCCATCTGCAAGGCTGATAATCTAGGCATTTGTAACTAGCTGTAAAACTTTGCTCCTGAAGTAAAACTAGTTAGAAAGCAAAGATTTGCTGTTTTTTGTAGAATGGCCACTGTTTTGCTCAGCCCCATTAATTAAAGGCTTCTTCCTCCAGTAGGAATCTTCACACAAACAAAATCAGACAGTATCTATGTGCAAAGTTAGATGTGTGTCAATTACTGTATAGCCAGTTCACACTGCACCCTCACACACAGAATGTGCATGCGGTAAGGGATGGTAGTGAGCAACAGATAGACACGTATGAACATACATTCTTCTATCTGTATATCCTGCTCCCATAATTTATATATAGCAATGGCATGGCTAAGCCATATTCATTTATCAACATTTCATATGCAGTGAGCTCCTATAGCTATAATGCCATTGAGTCCAATTTCCAACGCAGCCATTTTCTCCAGAGGAACTGATCTCTGTCATCTGGAGATCAGTTGTAATTCCAAAAGATCCCCAGGACCCACCTGGACATTGGCAACCCTCCTGTAATGTTTTGCAACTAGATAGTTTGGATTTTATTTTGGCTTGCTAATATTGGTTTTTAAAATTGTTGCTGTGAGTTTAAATGCAAGCTTCTGAGTAAAGAAGGGGTGGCTGGATGGGTGAGTGGAGAGTGATCTGATTGGCTGGTAGCTGTACCCTAGGGGGCAGAGTGAACAGGAGTTTTTAGTCAGCATGCTAATTGAGACAGGCAAACTGTGTGGAGCCTGAGAGAGTCTGTGTGTTTCTGAGGGCCAAGCTACACATTACGAATGACACTTGAACGGCAAGTGGATTGAGTGGAGGGCAAGTGAACAGGGAGAAATACACTTGCTGTTCAAGTGTAATTCATCATGTGTAGCTTGGCCCTAAGAGAATTAACCAGCCAGGAGATTTGGGTTAAGACGATCTTTATATCTCTCAGAAAAAGGATTCTGGCTAAATCAGGCAAACTGTGTGTGTGCCTGGGTCAGTTACTTGTAAGCCTGTACTGGAAAAAGGGTTTGGGGCCTAGGATCTAGGTCTGATTAATAGACTGCAGATACATAGATAGACCAGACTAGCAGATAACTGAGCTGTACCTAGGGTTGTGTTAATTTGCATGTTTAGTAAAGGCTCATGGGACATGTGTATAAAAAAAGAGGTCACCATGACTGGAAGAGGTGCTATAACACAGGACTGGGCTAGCTGAAAAGACTGGAGAGGAGGAGAAAGGAGAGCAGATGCTGATTCTGATGCTGTTTGGAAGGCAAAGCTTGTTTCCAAGCTTTGGAGCTAAGAACATCATAGAGCTGAAACTACTGACTGGAAGAGCTGCAGAAGCAAGAGCAGGAATTGCTGGCAGCTGAACTCATTGACTGCTTGAGACCAGCACCCTAGCACCGAGCTGCCCCACTTCGTCTTGCTAGGAGAAAAGGGGAACTGCTCCTAGAGCAACAAGCAAGCCCCAGGATTCAGACAGCAACTTCACAAGAAGAGTCCTGCTGTGGCAAGGCCTTCTGGATAGCTGGGACACTGTTCCAGGCAAAGCCTCTGGCCAAATCTACAGAACTGTCTGCATACTTTACCAAGGGATTGTCACTAGGACTGTACTCTGGGGTCACTGGTTACTGATCCAGTATTAATAACTTTGGGAATGTTTTCATAGTTGTGTTAAAATAAATTGCATTTATATTTTGAATTGGTAAGCATATTGAACCTGGTCCTTGGGACTCTGTATATTTGACAGAGGGATTATTTTATCAAGGTCAATCAAGCTGTATGTAAAGGCCTGAATGAATCTATATCGGTGTGAATGACATGAGAATTTAGTCTGTTAGTAGGATTTTTGGTTTCCCCTCTGAGGAAAGTGAGTCATTCATTATGCAGGCCACAGGAGCACTCCCGTGCTTCACGCTGGGCCGATTCGGGCCCCCAAAGGGCTGATTCTTTAGGAATCTGCCCAATGCAAAGCTCAGGGGCACTCTCATAGCCTGTGTGATGATGTCACTCCCAGCAGTGATGTAATTACACCATGCTGGAAACAAGCACGTGCGAGGACCTCCAAAAAGTGAGTGCTGGGTCCTCCCAGGTAAAGCGACCTGGCAAGACTATCTATTAGTGAAAATGGATGAGGAAATTTAGTTGGTGTGATTGAGTCTGTGAATATTCCTTTAAGAAGATATAATTATTTTTGAAACTGCCAAGTTTAAGAAGTATTCTGAAACCAATAATACTTATCAAAGTCTGCAACCATCATGCTTATGTACTTACAAATAAATTCTACTTCCGTTCAACGAAAAAAGATCCCATTTACCTTACAAGCACCCTCATGCACTGACCATTCTGTCAAACTACCATCCATAACAAGCCTTCCTATATTACCAATTAAACTGAGGAGGTCTATGATGAAAGCAAGAACCTTTTGAGGAAGACAGGGAGGCAGAAATATAAAGGTCACACAAACAAAAAGGGCAAGGTGTTCTCAAGGTATAAGCCTGGGTAAAGTAGAGAGCTTCTGAAGCTCTGCAAGTATGGAAATATAAGGAGTATTGATTGGGATCAGGGCCGTCCCATAAAACTTTAAGGTAACATAAGGAGGAACCAAACTAAAGGCCAAAGGCAAAGGTTTAAGGTAAAACAAACAGCAAATTATTATACCTACCTCTAGCTGACCCTCTACTTGACTCCAAGACTGAGCCCACTTGGCCCAGCTACTAGGAGCTCTCTCAGCCCCACCCACCTCACAGGGTGTTTTGTTGTGGGGATAATAATAATTTTCTTTGTAAGCCTCTCTGAGTGGGCTTCAAGTTGTCCTGGAAGGAGATATATAAATCAAATGTTGTTGTTGTTGTTGTTATTGACCCTACCAATAGCTTCCCCCCAGTACCCAGAACCAGTCCCCACATGCACCAACATACTTAGAAATTTCCCTGAGCAGCCACTTGATTTATACCTTCCAATACTTGACAGACAAAAATAGGGATGTGTTTGTATCACTCCACTTCTCATAGCAAGGAATCCTGGCTGCGCCTCCCTCCCAAGGGACTACTTCGCTATGCTATGCTGCATTTACTTATTCTGATTTAGGCTATTTTCCACTGATCTAAAAGCTGAAAAGGTGTTTGTTCTTTTGGTTAAAGGTACGCTTGAAAATGCATGATTGATTTCCATAGGTTATTTTGCAATTCAAAATCTATCTTATCAGCAGTATTGTGTGGAATAGCAGGTGGTGCCTTAATGTCCATGTGCATGTACATATAAACACAAGATGTATTCACTTCCCACTCAGATATTTAACTCTTGGAGATCTTAGGGCGGCAGTAAACCCTGAAGAATGACAACTTTAGATACCTGTATGGACAGGAGTTTAACAAACATCTACAAAAGGTAGAAACAGAGAAATGTGGACAATGTTTTATGATAGTTTTAGGTGAATAGCCGTGAAGAGCAAGATTCAAGTCCAGTAGCACCTTAAAGGCCAACAAGGTTTTCAGGGGCTAAGCTTTCAAGAGCCCTGAAAATCTTGTTGGCCTTTAAAGTACTACTGGCCTCGAATCTTAATGTTTTACAAAGGTCCAGAAATAGAGACTGGCTCTGGTAAATAGGGAAAATTTGAGTTTTTGAGTAGCACATGCTCATGTGGCCTTTTAATGGCAATTCTAAAATTAAAGTCATACTCACTTTAAATAAATAAAATCAGCAGGACTTACTTCTGAGTGGCAGGGCTACACAGCTGCAATCCTGTATGCACTAATTTAGGAATAAAACCCAAAGGGTCGTGTTTCCAAGTAAACATTACTAGAACCAGTGTAAAAATGGTTTGTTTGAACTTTGTTTGTGTAATGTAATTCTTCCGGCAGAGCCTGAGGGTGGCTCCCCCATCCCTGCACTCACCAACATGCAGGAACCTGGCAGAGACAGCCCCAGAGACATCACAGAGTGGCCAACCACGGCCAGAAGCCCTCAAACAGGGGTCTGGCCCTCCAAGGAGCCAGGAGGAGCAGCCCACGCCAGCAGTGGTTTGGGAGGATCAGGCACAGCTGCAGATTCAGAAACCCACTCTGACATCAGTGGAGGTGGCAGGGGCAGAGCTGGCCTGCGAGCACCAGCCAAGCAATCTCGCTTATGGGAGCAATGTCGGGTGGACTGGGACAGGGCCCAGATGGAGGCCCAGACCACAGCAGCAAAGGCAAGGTGGGGCTTCAGGAACTCTGGCCCTGGGAGGTGAAACTAGGAGATGCCCCAACGGTGCAGAGACGGTGGGACAGGTCACCACCTTCTACTCCTATGGCAGGGAGGGGCAGATCCAAGCAGGAATAACAAGGCCACACACTCGAGCTATGCTAGGGGTGAGAGGGGGACTTGGATGTATGTAGAACCCCCCCCCTCCTGTTCTTAGGCTCAACTAGCTTCTTGAAGCTGGGAAGGGGGCACAAACCCTGGATTTCATCCCAAAGGAAGAGAGTCTTGACACCTGTGTAACTATAAAACAAATATTCAACAGGTGAAGCCTTCCTCAGAGGCAGATGATGCAGTAATGGGACAGCATCTCCTGATGAATTTCTTCCTGACATGAAGAAGTTAAAGAAACAGGAGCCTTATCAGTGGCAGTCCTGACGGTGATTGAATATATTATCTATCATGCATTATCCATCACTAACAGGTCTGAGACACAATGTTAGGCTACAATTTGCGCTCATTAAAGAATCAGATGATTTCTGATTCTGCCTGTTCAAGATCTGTTTGTGTTCACTAGTTCTTCCAAATAGCTTCTTTGTTGAGTAATCCAGGAACATAGTATCAAAGGAGAGGACTGCTGTGAGACTTCAGATCCTTCCAGCACAGTTCCCCAACCAAGTGACCCAAGCAATTGCTTGGGGTACCAAATTGGCAGGGCTTGTTCCTTTTCATCATCTCCTCAATCAGGTTCAAGATGAACTGCAGAGTTCATCTGCAGTCTACTGTGAAGCTGCATAACAGAAGGTGTGTACTCCTTCTACACATGTGCTACTATTGCCAGGCCACTTGCCTTGTAGCAATGGTGCATTGAGAGGCCTCCATGGAAGATGTACTTTTTCCACTTCTTCCTCTTGTGCAAAACTCCAAAGCACCATGAGAAGAAACAGTAGCAAAGCTAATGGAATAGATCCAATCAAGTTCCCGGACAGTTGTTTGCAGTTCATTGGCTGGCAGACTCTTCAATCTGGTATGGTGTTGTGTTGCATTAGTTCAAGCCAAGCCCTTCAGCTTCACAGAGATCTGATTTTCAGTATTGTTTCTAAGTACTGACTACATGTAGTTGTGGATGATATATGCTTTCTTGGATATCTTGAGTAATTTCTCTGTTGATGATGCCTCCAGGAAGGTTTGAAATACCCTGCCAAATTATTGGTGGTTTGCAAATGTGGATGGATCACACATGTCCACTGGGAACTGGATACAGACCACTAATTGAGGCCACCCCTGCAGGGCGGAAATGTAGGAGTTTTTGTTAGTAACCACAGAATGTGCTCTAAAGCGGTTAAATCAATTAGAATCTTTTCATTGACTTTGTTAAGCCTTTGTTAAGTTTGCACGTAAGAAACCTACTAAGCTCAGAAAACTATGCGGGCTTTGGTGTAACAGAACAAGCAGCTGCAGAATGAATTGCTGTTTGTTGGCCTGATTTAAAATGCTTGCCAACATATTTAAATATATATATTTAAAACAAACTTAAATAATTGTGTGTGTGTGTGTATACACACAATATACACACACACACAATTATTTGACTATTTTAGATGACATAGATGACATTCTAATCCAGACATCCAATTATATCAATTACACCCAAATTTAGTGAATTTGTTTTAGAAGTCTCAAATTGATAGGATTCCTTCATAGAGACACTTTGATCTACCAGTGGTAGAATACAAGACTACAAGATATGTCTCTGCTGTCTGATAGACAAAAATGAAGTTGAAGGATGTCCCAAATCAGATCAATTTATTGTTAATGCTGGATACTAATACAGCATCCAAACAGAAGAAGTACCACCTTAACCAAAACATAAGCACGGATAGAGTTTCTTTATTTCATTTTCACATTTAAGTTATGTTCCCTTGTGATTCATTTTACATATATGAAATGCTTTAAAAAATACCCTGGTTGTAGCCTATTTAAAATCTCCTGCTAGACATTGGCTCAGCAATGATAATGTCTCAGAATGTCAATTACCTACTGAAGAGGAAGGGGAGGTTATGGGGTGGTAAACTAACTAATGTAACTGTTCTCAATAAAATAAAAGATCAGTCTGATTGGGAGGAGGGGACTTTACACACAAAAGGGACACAAAAGACTGAGACTTGCAAAAAAGGGATGGGGAGAGAGGCATCACTGGAGGAAGGATGACTGAAAATTATGAAGGAAGGAGGAAAACAGAAAAATATATTACCATAGTTTGTACTTATCCATTATCCCATTAATAATCTTTGCACATTTCCCATATGTATGGATAGAGGTGGGAAGTGCTGAATTTTACATATTGATCAACACAACCAGACAAATCTTTCACTGAAGGTCTCCAGCAGTTATTAAATAAGTAATGTTATATTTGAAGGACAATTGGCTCACCTCTGAAAACCTGAGGTGAATGTATTGGTAAATTACTAGCGTCTGTGCAACCATGTTTTCCCACTGTCTCTTTCATTAGTGCCACAGGTCTCGAAGTCTGAGGTGGCCCATCTGAAGGAAATGTGGGACATTATCAGGAAAGATGTAAGTTTATTCATAAACATATTCATGTATGACATACTCTCTAATGATCCTTCCTACGTGCCTATCTGCTCATTGTGCATCTTTCTGAAGATGCTGGTGGTTGTTTTCCAAAGCCATCTCTCCTAAAAGAAAACATTACCTGTAGTGCAACAGCAGTAGAAGAAAAAAATGAAATCTTCTGAGCTCACAGCTATCAAAACTATTATCTAGAGATGGGCATGAACCGGGAAAATTCCAAACCATGCAGTTCGTGGTTCGTCATGTTTCACAAACCTGCACAAACTTGCCCCAGTTCGTGAACTGGTTCGTTTGGTTTGTGAAAATGTCCCTTCTGGGTCAGCAGAAGTTCTGCAGAGAGCCCATTCCCGCCCCCTGTTGCTTAGAAAACTGATTGATCAACACCAGGCTGTCTGCAGTGACAAACCAAAATACAAACCAAATGAACCAGGCTAAAATTCGTAACGGTTTGTGAGAAATGAGCTCCCACAAACCACCAGTTCACGAACCATGAACCAGCCCAGTTGATGACGAACTTCAGTTAGTATTTCAGTTCATGCCAGCCTCTACTATTATCCCTTTCACTAGTTCTAAATGAAGATGTAATCCTGTCCAAATGCCTTGAGATTGTTTTTACATAAACCTAAGAAGAAAACCTTGACATGTCATAGTGTAAAAAAATACTGAATAAGATTGTTTTCAAAATTGAGCTGTGTAATGTCATATGCTATTGTAGTAGATCAAATGCGCTTTATTTTATGACCTGGTTCTAAAGGAAAAGGTCATTGGTAGTTTAACTTCCTAAACTTCCTGAGATTAATGAAATCAGCATATAGAAAAGATGAATTTCCTTTCACACCAGGTTAAACTAAGATTAGTGCTCATTCACACAACCAAACTTACTTGTCAAGATGTAGTTAATTAGATTAGCATTGCCACTAGGGTTTGTGGGAGCTAAAGAAATAATTAAACAATGAATATGGATTATAGCCCTTCAAGCTGATACAGCACGGACTGAGGAGCATGGGCCTTATTCAGCATCAGGGAATTGTGGCAAAAATTTTGCCTGAGCAGACTATCTTTATGCCTTAGAATTTCTCAAATATGAAAGAGCATTCACTTTAACCCATTTTAATGTTTTACCTTGAGCCCTTCTTGAAGGGAGATATTTATGTATTCCTCATTCTTAATTGGATGTGGTTGAAACAGTTGAACATGTATTACCGTATTATATGTTTTATAAGGATATTCATTCTCCATATATGACCCCAATTTTATCTAATTTTCCAAGTAGATTTGACTAATTTTTACACTTTTTTTCCTCTTTTCAGATCATTTTAATGAAATTACGGCCGTTTTCACACTACTAACCTCCTTCCGTGATGTTGCGAAACGTCACACAAAAACCATGGAAGATAGCGTCTTCTCACGAGAGTTTTGCACGTGTGAAAACAGCCCATCTTTAACGTGGCTAAATTTTGTGCTTTGGTTTTTTTTTAATAAGGAAGCAGTTTGTTAAATATCTTAAATAGTTACATCTGTACTATTCACTAGTACAGTGAAATTAGTTTATTGAAATTAGTTTATAACAAGGCCACAAACTGTTCATTGCATGTGTTCATAAAGTTGTTGTTATATTTATTGCTAAAATTAGTTTATAACAAGGCCACAAACTGTTCATTGCATGTGTTCATAAAGTTGTTGTTATGTTTATTGCTGACTGATCTGAGATCCTAACAAATAAAAAGTAAGCAAGCAAAAGTCAGCCCCGCACCCAGATCAAAATGCATCACAAAACTTCTACAACTGAGGGTGGAACTATATGTGATGTCTGACTTACCCATGTCGTGACACTGTATTGTGTGTATTTCCACCCTTTCTCTACATTTCTGGCTGCCATTTTCCAATGTGGAAAAACACAAAGACACAACATGGGAAAATTATAAGCAGGAAGGAAATTGAGCACTAAACTGCCATTTTTTGTGCACAGCCCCACAACAAATACCACACCATGTTATAATACTACATGTTACTATAACTACGTTATAGTAAATGTGGACTTAGTTTTGAGCTGGGCTTGCACTGAAGTGATCATATCATGTTTCACCACATGACTAACTTCAGTACAATCTTTTGACTCAATTACCCAAGTGCCTAAGGCCAGCCTTGAAACTAAGAGGAGAGTCTTGCTCTTCCATCATTATTGCAAAGGAAATCCTGAATGAATGTTCACAGATAGTAACATGCTTTCCTCATAACTGAGTGGTCAAGGACATGCATAATATGTCAAGGGTTTTCCAGCACAATTTGTATACCTTCTCTTAATTCTCACTAAGATCATAATGAACCAGAGCAATCAGAGCCTTCGCAAAGCTAAATGACAGTCATGCTGTACAGGTTAATAGGCTAAGACTCTGATTCACTGTCCACATGGCCAGTGTGCAGTGAATCTCATTAGCTGTTTTATTTTTATCACATTCTATTTGTCTGTCTATGGCTTCCAGTCAAATGGCTATTTTCCAAGATGTTGATGGACCAGGATATGAATCACAAAAAAATAGAAACCTTCTTTTCCTTTGACCTAACCAAATGGTATCTGTTCAACGCAGATCCAGAAGTCCCCAAACATTTTTATGCTTTACAATGCATATTTACATTACATCCTACATCTTTAATTCTAACATAAAATTCTACTAGGTCTGCAGTCTCAGTGCTCAAACCATTTCTAGTCTGAAGATATTTGAACTCTGTGGATTGTTTATTGTTCCCTTTAAAAAGTGCAGTTCACAGTTGGAGAATTGGGAACTCTGTCATCAGAAAGGCAGAATTAGCAGTCCCATCAACATATTCCCCAGTTCCTACTTGATTATTTGGGATAGATTCCTTGGGAAGGAAGGGAAGAAGGGATGGATGGATGAGACAGACAGATTAATAGATCGATTGATTTTATTTCTGTTCTGAGTGCAGAGTATAATGGAAGTCTTAGAGCAGTTTGGCAAGCAATGTTATAACTATCATTTTTGTATGTCATTGGGTTTTTTGACCATTGTGAATATGATTCGTATAGAGAAGGAACAGTCATTGTTTATTCAAATGATAATCTCTGCAAAAATGTAGCTATTTGTTTCAAGTGATCTGGTAAACAAACATTTTCCTGCTATTATGAATGAACACAGACTCAACAATGTGCATTATTTGTCACCACTTATTTTTTTCCTATTGGGAACGTCTGCACCAGCATCCTTTGTCCCATTTCTTTTCATTTCAGTTTGACCATTGTTTAATCATGCTCTTCCTCTAGTCAGGAATGTACATTCAGATTTTTACATTTTTTTAATAATGTCATTTTTTCACCATGATGGTTGATGTTGCCTCACCAGGGGTAGGAAATTCAGGGCAGGCCCAGCCTAGTTATTATCTTGAGGTTTCATTTACACTTTTATTTGTATTGTTACCAGAAAACAATAGAAATATTATACATAATGGTAGGCTACAGAGTGATTGGCTTCATACAGTTTCCAGGACTTGCTTTGTGCAAGTCTAGATTATGATACCTTGATTGTGGTGGACTCATATCATGTGGGGGGGTTACCTTCTTGAACTAGAATTTCACTCCTGTCTTTCACCAGATACATTCATCAATAACTTTAATGTTGTGTGCAGAAAAAAAGGAGTAGGCTAAAAGGAGGAAAAGCTAAACATCTCCTTGGGATTGCAAAGTAGCTTGCATTTTGCAAAGTCACAAACAACCCTTATCCCTCCACTCCAAAAAGCAAGTAGCAGAACAAATTAGCTATGCTGTTATGCTAGGTAGATTTGTGCAAAAGCAGTATACAACAAAAATTAAGGAAAATCTTTTTTTCCAGTTTCCCATTGCTACTGATACGTAAATCAAAGTATTGTGTCATAATTCACAATCTCTTACAATTCTGGATCCAGTAGTTGCAAACACCTCAATCTACTAATTCCCCTAAGCCCACAGAATATTTGTTTTTTCCTGCATGCAAACCTACATCGATCATGCAAAAATAAAAAAGCCTAACCAGATCTACAAATATGACTTCTTTATACATAGATATATGCTGGGAGCTATTGTGCATGGACTTACACATAAAGGTTGTACATATGTCAATGAGATCCCAGTACCTTTCCTTAGACTGAATATTTTTTCACATATGGAAGAAGTTGCACGTAATGCCTTGCAGTGTTCAAGCATCTCTCAGTCTAGGTCAGTAGTCTTTGAAATGGCTAGTAACCTGCCCCATAATGTACCAAGCATTGCTGCCACATTCCCCCTTTGAAATGAAAGGTGCTTGTAAAGAAGCACATCTGTACAAAATAAAGCCAGTGAATTTGCTATACATGTAATAAATATTAATTAATTACTCATCAAGCTGAGATGCAAGACCATTTATGAAAGTTTAACACCTTTTATACCATTCACTATTTTGTGTATCTAGGAAAATATTTAAAAGTGCAGATGGTACAATTGATATTGGCAGGCAGGGGGAATCACTGCCATGAATGTACATAGGTCCTTACTAAAGAATGCTAATAATCATGCCCTTTATATGTGTAATCTAAGACCATCAGAAAAGAGCCACTCTTTCTGTACTGTTAATGAATTATTTTTCTAGTTAAATTGTATCTCACTGCAGTGGAATTCAATCACCTGCTTCAATGCAAAAGTCACATGAAAAATATCTGCTTGGTTGAACTAATAAAGTAGAACATATACTCAAAAGCATGAACATGAATTAATAAAGCCCATTTCAAGATGGGCAAAGTTAAGCTCACATTACTTTAGAGATTTTAAATGTTTTGCAATTCTTTAGTTAAACACGTTTTTTAAAAAAAATCACTATCCCCCCTGCAACCTCTTTCCAATTTGTTGCACTTTAAAACAGAACAGCAGGGCCTCCAAGAAAGAGGCACAACATTCCTAAAACATGTGAGCAGATCTCTGCACATATACATGGCTGGATTCCTCTGCACTAGACTTGCTAAGTAGTTCATTATGTGTTGTCTTAACCCCTCAATTCTCATCCTCACTATAAAACAGCTAGTATGTTCCCTATCAAAATTTAGATTTTACTTTTCTTGGGTCCTGGGACCTTTCTTTCTTGCTTATGCAATATCATGTTTTTTTACCCAAATCTATACATATTTATTTAGAAGCAAGTATGGCCGAGTTTAACAGTTCTTGATTCCAAGTAGATACATGCAGGATTGCAGCCTTACAGTCTTCCTTCCAATAGAAAAAATACCTGTGAAATTAAGGTATTTTAAGAATCCCTACCCTGACGTCCCCGGCTAGCACAATCTAATCAGATCTCAGAAGCTAAACAGGCTCAACCCTGGTTAGAACTTGGATGGGAGACCACCAAGGAAGTCCAGGATCATTAGGCAGAAGCAAGCAATGACAAACCACCACTGGACATCTCTTCCCTTGATAACCCTACAGGATCACCATAAGTTGCTTGCAACTTTACAACACTTTACACAATCACGACTCCTTCAAAATTCCAGCCTGAAATGAAAGGTGTAGACATAGGCAAGAATCTGGTCCAATATCAGATTTCTTAGTAAAGGATTCTCAGTTATATTATTGGGGCAATGAGATATACCCAAGTAAGTCAGTAAAAATTAAGAAATGAATTTAATTAGAGCATAGGAGTGAATAACAATTATCCATGAAGACTGACAAGAAGAGGCAAAACAGAAGTACTGCCAAAGTATGGTTTGGGGTTATACGAATGAGCCGGGAATGAGCCTCAGACTCGCATCCTCCTTCCCCGCTCCTTATATACCCCTTCCCTTCCTTCCTGGTTTGCAACAAACCATAGTTTACTACATCCCGACAGCTCCTTGTGGCTTATGTTTGCCATCATTCTGTATCACAGGGAAAGTGTAATTCAGGGAGGGAAAGAAGAATCTCAGTGTGTGAAGGGAGAAAGGAGGAGAAGAGGAAATGTACTGCTTTGCATTACACCTAATCTAGGCAATGGACTAAAAATTCAGGAATGATGACTGAACTAAGCTAGAGAAAGAGATTTGGATCTCACAGGAGCAGAAAAATGTAATGGTGTCATGGTATAACACATCACAAATATTTTGTACACACAATTGTTGGAAAAATCTGAAAATGGGACATTTTACCTATCTCCCTCGGACACTGGATAAGAAGTCTGCTTTATAATCTCAGCTAATTCTACAGCTCAGACCTTGTGAAAACACAGAAGGGTTGGAACATTTGGTTTCAGAAGTTCACAGAGAAAGAAAAGAGAGTTCTGGTTTTTGAAATATGGCTGCCTGGAACACTACTGTTTACTTTGAAAATTAAATCTCGCATTACTTCCAGGTATATTTGCTCATTTGCTACCTGTTCAACCAATACATTTACAAATATGCAAATATTGCAGAGCACTGTTTAAGTGTTCAGTAGCCTATCTTCCAAAGGAAACTAATTTTGGTTAAAACTGCCCTATAACATACAGAAGTGAATACGCCTATATAAGGTAATACATGCATAGACACCAGCTTAACCTCTCTTTTCTTCTTATACACTGGAATGTCCATCCTTGTCTCGTGACTTTTTCGGCCTGTTTTAATTTCATTCTATCCAGTTTGGCAGAAGACATGATGGAATGGATCCAGTCATCCTCCACAGAGCCTTCGTTGAACTTAAGAGGAACCTCATCCAATGGAAGAGCCACTTACGTCAGAGGAAGCCTCCTTTGGCTGGAGGAAGAAGGCTTCAAGCATTGCACAGTGTAGTGGTCTGTTAAGGGTAAGATTCACACTGATGTCAACTACCCAGTTCACTGGTGGAAGACAAGCAATGACTTTCTGTGCAAAGTTACTCCACTGAAAACAGTGGCCTTAAACTGAAGTAACTTCACATAGGGCAGCACCGTGAATTGGTGATTCCTCCAATGCCATCCAGAAGTGTTAGGAATTGCACTCAGGGGTCCCAGATCAACCTACTTCCTTGTTACTTGGCCTCTTATATAAAACTGCTGTATTCAATGAGGAAATTAATTTTAAAGTGTCCCATTTATGACATGCAGTAAAATATTCAGCCTTTACACAAAGGGTTAATGGCCAATGTCATCTCTTACTGCTTTTACTGACCTTCCAGAATAAAAGTGCACAGAAATGTGTAGAAAACTACATAATAACACAACACTAAAGAATACATGGAAGCCAAGTATCATACCTGCTGCACTTGTGAATTATTAGACTCTTAAATGTCTATATTCCCTACACCATCAGTGATATCCTTTATTTACCCTTAAGGCGCTTGGCAGCTGCTAAATAGCTGTCTATGGCAGTTTGGTGGAAACAATAATAATACATTATAAATCAATGAAAATGAAGTTTTTGCTGTGATAATCTGATATAGATTTGCTAACATTTGTATGAAATTCAATTCTGTTTGATTGCATCAGCATATGTTTCATTTCTTCCAGCACTATTGATTTTGAAGGTTCTTATCCATATGTCTAAATTATTTCAGTTATATCTTTGCATTACTGTTTGGGAATAACCTGCATCATGTGGAATCATTTATTCAATTTACAGGCTTCTCTTAATCTGGTTAGTCAACTAATGAAATCTGGGTTGTATCTCTGAGACACAAGAAGTATCTTCAGAAATCTCTTCTGAAGTATAAAGATACCTGCTTCTATTACTGGATAATTAAAACATCTTTTTTAATTCGAGCACTGAGCACAAAACAAATTTATGAGCAAAGACACACTGGGTTGTGGTTGCTTACAATAAACTTCATTTGTATAAATATATCCTTTCTCTAAAGGCTAGTCAAATGGTGTGGCTACCATATCTGTTGCCCACATGATACCAGACAGACAGAGTACAGTTTATCTACCATAGACCCAAACTAGCTAATAATGGCAAAAATTTAAACATTAAAAGATAAACAATGGGTTATTAACAGAAATAACATGAATGGAAGCTGACACTAAAACTAGGATCACAGCAACCAAAGACCAAAGTCTAGATTTTACTGCCATTCTAAATAAACAAGTGAGCAAATCTAGCAAATCTTTGTCAAGAGAAATTTTGCGACACTAAGGAGCCACCACCACAAAAGCCTTGTCCTGAATACATGTCAATTTCATTTCTAAGACCTCCCACCAGTCTAAGGAAAGCCTTTATTTGACTACGTGAAGCAGCTAAGGATCCTATTTTCTTGCTCTTCTGTTCTATCTCATGGTATGCCTGCTGGGCACAAGGGTTTGCCACAAGGATTTTGCTTTGCTTGTACATGGTGGCATTTAAACAGGTAATATTACAAACTAAGGGAATGCTAAACCTCTCCACCTTGACAAATAAATTTCCACCTTTATTAGTAATGAGTAGCTTCCATTTAGTTGGAAATGAAGCAGTGACAGTCAACTTTTAAGAGCACTAAGCACCAAACTGTATATGTTTTTTAAAAAGTTACATCAGTCCTGGGGAGGAGCAAATATGGATCTTGTATATTTTCCCTCTGTGGCACAAACAGCAATGGGGGGGACAGAGTTTGTACTGGTAAAACAGAATGGGGTTTTAAAACTTCTACCCTGGGTCTTTCTCAAATAAAGAGTGGACTCATATGTCAAGGAGTTCCAGACCCCTGGGGCCCAGACCAGCTCAGGGGAAGGGACACAGGCTGCCTGGAAGGTCCTGTTGCAAATAGCAAATCAAGTAAGCTGCCACCAGCTCCCCAGTCTATCCCTAGGCTAAGGAGTTAGGGAGCAAAGCTCCAGAGCCTATTAGGGAATTTAGCCAAAGCAAAGTCTACCTTGCAAGGATAAACTTACAGGCAGAGTTCACAGCAAAAGAATAATTGTTTGGTAGGTGGATCTCAAGCACACATAGGGTGAGTTCAACAAAGGTTTTATAGCAGTGAGGCTTCAGAGTCTTAATAACCCACACAAGATAAAAATATAAAGGTTTATTAATTCCAGGTGCAGGGTTATCACACACAAGACAAAAAGTGAGTACAAAAAAAACCTACAGCAGTAAGCTCTACATACCACAGTAAATTCTTAGGAGGCAAAGCAAGTTGGTTTCTCAGTTGTAGCAAGCAAAAATCCCACAAAACAGCAAGGCAAAAGATGGAGCTTCAGTCCTTCTCAACAAATAGAGCCAGAAACAAAGCAGGCAGGCCTAACCACACCCGCTCCCAACCTGACCACATCACCTGACAAGTACGCAAAGGGACATGTGGAAGGTCTGCAGCTCTTGGCACACGACCCCAAACTACAGGTGTGAAGTTAATTACCAGTTAGCTAGTAAGAACAGCTTATCTTGACTCAAGGACAGAGCATACATAACTTACTGCTAGCAAAAGTGAAAAGCCTCTCCAAAAGGGGGGAGGGAATTTCTCCAGCCAAGGAAGCCTCCAACCTAGCTCTCAAAAGGGCTTCCTATACTCTTAAACATTTTTTCTTTACACCTTCCCCCTAGATAAATGAAATTACTGGGTAGAGTCCCAAATTTCATTTAAACAAAAAACAAAAGAAAAATGTTAGAGGGTGCAATTTACAACAATACCCGTGTCCCTAAGCACATAACAGGACACATATGGGCAAAAAAACCCCCCGCAAACAATAAAATATGCATTCAAGAAATTAAAAACAGCCTGTAGGAGATTCAAGAACAATATTAGTTACAGTGAGCAAAACAGGGCAGCAACTGGTACATTAAAGACAATTGCAGAAAGGAAAAAAAAATGGTTACAACTTTAAACTGCATTTGGTGGATTGCATTTGATGTAGACAGGCAACCCATTGCAAGTTCCAGTCACAAGCTGGCAGGTAAGATGAGGAACAAATGTATTACACTCTTTTCTTTCAGGATGGCTAACAAAAGTAGGTTTCTCTAAGACAGCATAAAGTTGATGTTTCAAAGTAGACTCTGACACAAGGCTGTCTTGGCTTTCTGCATCTTTACAGTCAACCCAGGAAGGGTCAGATCCAGTATTCTTTAAGGCAAACATCTCCAGATGTTTCTTCACAAAGTCGCCATGAGGTAACTTAGATGGTTCAGCTTGGCAAGGTGACAAATTAACAGCTGCAACAACACTTCGGCTAGAGCAATTCAAGCCGTTTAGCTCGGACAAATTAGCTGAGTCAGGAGGACAATTTGCTATAGCAACAGTTTGTTTAGAAACTGACTCAGTTGCAGACACATTGGCAATATCTTTCTCTCTGCACTGGCAAGGACAAAAATTAGCTTTTAAGGCTTTACCTGAGTCAAGTTGGTTTAAAGGAACCTCATACAGTCCACAGACTCTGATAGAATTCATACATATTCTAGGCCCACATTCCATTTGAGCCCAATTAGTTGGTTTTGAGTCCATAGCAGCAACATTTCCAGATGGAGCAAAAGCTAAAACTTGAGCAGGTTGAAGCACAGCTGCTTCTCCTTTCCAGTTCTCTGTCTGGAGGTCGGTGTTTGTTGTCTGTAAAGTTCTTACAACAGGTGGACTTATCTTTTTCTGTTCTTTAGCTTTCAACAATTCACACTCAGCAACAGGTCTCAGTTCTTTACTCAATCTCTCAACCACAGTGGGGGAGGTCGTCTCTTCAGCCGGGGAAACAATGTCAGTACTGGCCGGCTTAGAATTTTCTCCCTGTCTGTGGAGTCTCATTCTTTGGGCAGTCTCTGCTGCATGTTCTAAGGTATCAAGGTCTCGGTCCTGCACTAATGCAGCCAGATCTTCTGGTAGTAGTTCAAAAAACTGCTCTTTCAAAATAAGTTCTTTCAGCTGCACAAAAGTTTTAACTCCTTCTGCAGCAAGCCAGCGATCCAAATTCTGGGCGAGTTTGGCAGCAGTTAGATAATAGTTCTCTTCATTGCACTCCACTCTCCTAAACGCCCTTCTGTAGCTTTCAGAGCAGAGGGCAAATCTCTGCAATGCCAAAGTTTTAAATACCTCATAGTTCCCAACGGCTCTAGGTGGCAAACTTCCCAACAGGTCAGCTAGTGCTCCAGTAACTTGGGAACGAAGAATCAACATATAGTAACGAGGTGGAACACCCAAATCTTGACAAGTCTGCTCATACAAAGAAAAGAAAGCAATAACATCTTGGCCATCTCTGTAAACTGGGAATAAGCGCCTGTCAAATTCCCAAGGCAATAAATCCCGAGGTTTAGTATGCTGGAATGAGGAAGCGTCTCTGTCGGTCCGTCTCCTAGGACTCACAGCTCTTTCCTCTTTTTTGACTCCAACAGAATGCTGCTGTCGGCTCTTCAGCTGCACAGTATCATCAGGCAGAGCAAAGTTCACATTCTTAGCAAAACATGTTCTTTGATGAACAGGTGGAACACGTTGGCTATCTGCTCTTGAAGCTTCCAACATCCTCTGTGACAAAAAGTCAACTTTCTTTTCAAGTGCTTTAATGTCCTTCAAAATACAGTCCACTGTTCTGGCAGTTAGTAATGTACTGTCAGCTAGGATTTCACTAGTTGCCTTTACTTTGGAGGTTTCCAGATCTCTATTTTCTCTAAACAAATCTGTCTGCTCATCTAGCCACTGTTGCTCCTCAAACTGCATAGACTCTTCAGTAGTTGCAACAGGGATAGACTGACAGTTTGCTCTCCAATCATCTGGTTCTCCAACACAGTCAACAGTTTGAAAGGTCTCAACTGAGGAAGTGTCTCTGTTAGTCCAACTCCTAGGACTTTCAGCTTTTTGGTCTTCCTCCTTTTCCACTGACCAGAATTCCACATTACGCCGTCTCCTGGGCTGCCAAGTATCATATTCAAGCTCACTTCCACAAACATCACTCTGGTCATTACCTCTGAGGTTTCTGCAACGCACACTCCCAGCGACATGCCATTCACCTCTTGGGCTGATACGGCTCCACATTCGCTCTTTCTCAGAGTTGCATGGAGATACATCCTCAGGGTCAAAGAATCGTGTTCTTGAACGAACAGCAGGCAAATATCTCTTATCTTTCCTCTGGCGCTCTGATCTCAAGGTTCGGTCTGGCACAGGGAAACGAGGTCTGTACTTTTTCCACAAAACTTGGTCTGGCTCTCCAACAACATCTATAGTGAAAAAGCTTTCATCCTCATTCTTGACACAGAGGTTATGGCTTTTTCCTCCTGCAGCCATTTTTCAAATGCCTAACTGCACTAGTCAAAAATAACAAACACTCACACGAGTCTCATGAATAACCACTGCACATGCAAAGCAGGCAATTGACTCTGGAGTCTCAAAGGTCCAACTCTGACCCGCAAGTCAGTAATTAGACAAAACCCACACCGCTGCCAACCATGTCAAGGAGTTCCAGACCCCTGGGGCCCAGACCAGCTCAGGGGAAGGGACACAGGCTGCCTGGAAGGTCCTGTTGCAAATAGCAAATCAAGTAAGCTGCCACCAGCTCCCCAGTCTATCCCTAGGCTAAGGAGTTAGGGAGCAAAGCTCCAGAGCCTATTAGGGAATTTAGCCAAAGCAAAGTCTACCTTGCAAGGATAAACTTACAGGCAGAGTTCACAGCAAAAGAATAATTGTTTGGTAGGTGGATCTCAAGCACACATAGGGTGAGTTCAACAAAGGTTTTATAGCAGTGAGGCTTCAGAGTCTTAATAACCCACACAAGATAAAAATATAAAGGTTTATTAATTCCAGGTGCAGGGTTATCACACACAAGACAAAAAGTGAGTACAAAAAAAACCTACAGCAGTAAGCTCTACATACCACAGTAAATTCTTAGGAGGCAAAGCAAGTTGGTTTCTCAGTTGTAGCAAGCAAAAATCCCACAAAACAGCAAGGCAAAAGATGGAGCTTCAGTCCTTCTCAACAAATAGAGCCAGAAACAAAGCAGGCAGGCCTAACCACACCCGCTCCCAACCTGACCACATCACCTGACAAGTACGCAAAGGGACATGTGGAAGGTCTGCAGCTCTTGGCACACGACCCCAAACTACAGGTGTGAAGTTAATTACCAGTTAGCTAGTAAGAACAGCTTATCTTGACTCAAGGACAGAGCATACATAACTTACTGCTAGCAAAAGTGAAAAGCCTCTCCAAAAGGGGGGAGGGAATTTCTCCAGCCAAGGAAGCCTCCAACCTAGCTCTCAAAAGGGCTTCCTATACTCTTAAACATTTTTTCTTTACATCATATATGAAAGAGGCCACACTTTGGACTTAATTTTTTACACCGAACCTTTGAGGGAAGGCCTTCTTTTGGGACTGAAGATTTGGCCTGAACTTTGATCTGACCATGGCCTCAAAACCCCACAAAAAGGGAGGATCCATTAAAATGGTCCACCCATGCTCACAGATCCTTCTGGAAGCCAAAATGCTGCGGGGGGGGGGGGCGGGGTTAGAATTCCTGATACATTCGCTGTTGAGGCTGCAGTGGGAGTTTAGAATGTGAAGCTCCTTGAAGCCATTGATAAGATTGTTCCTCATCAACCTCTCCCTCCATTGGAGGAGAAGCCAGCCCTGTGGTTTACCATGGAGGTGAGTGATCTAAAGATGTTTGGAAGACTTCTAGAAGGACACTGGCAGAAAACTTTCACTGAAGCTGACAGAGTGCTGTAGAGCCTATTGGAAGACCTATGATATAAAACAGCAGTTATAGCAGCAAATAACCATTTCTCCCACAATGGCATCAGCTGGTTCACAACAACCATCCCAGTTATTTAAAGTATCTTGACATCTTCTAACTTGTAAGTGTGAACCTTAATTGGGTCAGGAACAGACAATTAGCTGTGACACCTTTGTTGACTTTTGAATTAACCTCCTAGAACAAAACTAGACATGACAGAAATCAGGTCTCTGTATTAGTATTCTAAAGGCAAATTAAAGTTACAAGTTATTCTTATTGGGGCTTTCTGAGGAAGTAAGAATGTTTTTAACTTTTTTAACCCAATAAGGTTATGCTAATACCTCCCCCCCCATGCTTTTATTTTCCCTCTAAAGGAAAAAATAACAGGTTGGCCCATCAATTGCAAAACAGTGTAAGGAGCCCGGTTTTTGATTTATAAAATTGAATGAATGAAAACGTTAAAAACCCTCTCCCCTCTCCTCATGCACCCAATCCAATATGCAATTTTTATTGAGTTTTGCAAGATGCTGGGAAGATGCATGTTGTCTGTTTTAACTCCTACAGAAGTTATCACAAGATCAGCACTACTTTTCATTCTTTACAACTACGTTTTTAACAATAAGAATTATCTACAAATAAAAGATATAGTAATGGGCACTCTCATAGCTCCTTCTTTTGTAATTTCTGGGTAAACTTGAGCACATTAACAAGCTCATATCTGATGATGATGCATCGAAAGCACCTTTATAGTTTGGAATTCACCAGCCTTTGTAGCAAGAGTGTCCTTTTCATGTCATTTGTAGTAACATCTACTGACCCCTCTACTCTGTCCAGGGAATCCATTCTTTCAAGGCGCATATGTGCTATAAAAAAGGGAAACTGCATCTCTTTTACAGCTGATTTTCATCCATCATCTGTTAAATGCTGTGGCATTATTAGGGGGAACTATCCTTGAAAGCCAATTCTCAATACCTCAAAAAGCCATCAACAACTGTGCTTTCTGCCAACCTCCTAATCTACAAAAATTAGTTGTTAGAATCAAATTAAAAACACCAATCATTAATCCTGGATCTCAACATTATGACTCCAATTGTTGCATCACCTGTGATTATCTTCAGGAAACTGTCAAATTTAAAAGCACAATTACAGGTAAAAACGAATACATCAACCAATGTATCACTGCAAATCCACCAATGTTTTATATGATATACAATGCAAACACCCTGGATTCAACAAAAAGGATGCTGGGAAAGTCACCAAAGAGCTTTGTACTCACTACAGAAATTACAACTCAATTGCTGTTTTTAAAAAACAACAGAATAACCAGAAGCCACACAGTACAGAGAGACTATTAACAACTGAAAACTGCTGGATATACCAACTGAGAGTTTCTGTGTTTTCCAGTCACAGATAGGAGAATGACACTGAAACCTCCATTTTAAATCTTTTTGTATAAACAGATATTCCCTGTAGGGCTGATGCCACCTTTCTACGAATGATCTTCACACCTCACTGTTCTTGGAATGTGAACTTGACATTTATCACCTACTTTTAAAATTTAAGATTTAACATCCACTTCCAAACACTTACAAAGATGAAAGGTAAAAGCCCTGTTCAGGTGTTACGTCTTTGAGCACTCTTGCCCTTTGTACAAGAAGAGTGCACTAAGTACAGTCCTCTCGTTGTGTGTGGTTGTCATTTTGTGTCACTAGGGCAATGTATGGATTTTCAAGCTTCAATATGCACAAACATGTACTGGCAACAAACCTGGGTTTTTAACGAATATTGAGGGGTCTCGTTCGGAATGCCTTCCCAGTATACAAGGCTGAAGTGTCAAAAATGTAATACCTGAGCAGGGTTAGAGACTGTAAGTGATATTATTAATCTTTTTTGAACACTAAGACAATATTGTTCATCCCTTTCTATCAGTCACTTACTGTCCTCCAAATTTGCTGTGAAGGACTGCATTCTCCTGATGTACAGAGCCTATCTGAATGCTGTTTTGTTTTCTCAGTTCTTTATCTCAATTATATGAGGTGGGTTTTGTCATGGTTATAAAGAAAAGCTTAGAAAGATAAGCGATCTGCAGAAAAAGTTCTGAAAGCAGAAGGACTCTGGGTAGGAGCTGGGAATCATAGCAGGATACCCTTTTTCCCTGTAAGGCTGTTACATCCAGTTTCCCTGCCCCTGCCCCTGGCCCACACTTCACCTTTCATTCCATTCACTCATTTCCCTGCCTTCACAGTTCTTGTACTGGTAAAGCAAATGAATTTGGAGGAAAGGTGATTAGACATAGATAGCAGGTGTTTACCTGTATGAGGCTATGAAGTGCTGTTCCTCAGACTTCTGGGGTCTTTAGAGGAAAGGGACAGATAACGAAAAGGTGTGGAATTTCTGGCAATTAATTTCCAGCACAATCCTAATCATGTTCACTTTAAAAGTTAGGATGCTTCCACATGTGGCCAAAAAAACCCCCACCCCGTCATGGCAGCAGAAGCAGCAAGCAGGGCAGTGGCAGTAGGGTCTGCACACACCCATTCACGTTGCACCAGTTGCTTCCACTGCAGCCCTCCCCCCTCTTCCTTTTCTCCTTCATGTCTGTGCAAAAGCACAGGTGAAAAAGTGGTTTGGGTGCCCCCCCCTTCCCACGGCTAGGAACCTCCCTCTTTCTCAACTAGTGGCAAGGGGCTGAGAAGGAGGAGAGAGGAAATATGAGCTTAAGTCTGCCATTCTCAAAGTGGATCATAGCTCCACTCTCTCCCCCATAATGCCTGCAGGTACAGCATCCAGATGGATGCTGTGCCTATTTCTCCTTGGAGCTAGATTGAAGGAGGGTGACATACAGGAGCCAGACTGAGTTACGTCCTCACCAAACACAACTTTGTCTGGATGCTCCCAAACACTGCTGGGGCTTCCTACTACCTATGTGTTGGGGGTCGGGGAATCCCTGTGTCGAAGCAGTCCTCACTACACTGAGTTCATACTTCTGTCGAGTATGACTAGAATGCTGCAATAGATGTCTTGGAGTTAGGAACATCATCAATTCCCAGCTGTTCCTGCCTTTGAAGTTCTACTATGCTAGGCTCCCAGTGTCTCATTATTGATAACTTCTTGTTGGCATGTGTTTGCCATTTGAAGAAAGCCTAGTCAAAATGCAGCACCGGCAGTCAGGAGCACAGTCTACTGGCCACAAGCAAGCATGTGCAACATGTTGATAAAGCAGCCACTGTAACTTCTTTCTACCTAAACACATTCCGCATTCTGATTCTCTGAAACCAGCCTTTAAAGTTCAGCTTGTCTTCCTTCACAAATGCCTTTGTCACTGTGATAAACTGGGCTACCACTAAATCTCTCTATAAAAACTCTCCAGATACAAACATACCTTTTTCTTTAAAATTTTAAAGGAAACTTAACCCTTCTCCGACTTTTTTTCCTCCCCAGTGAATACTTTGCTGTACAGATTGTTTCTCCCTTAGAAAGCACAGGCATACATTAGTCTTTTTAATTCTAATGAATTAATACTGTCAGAAGTAATATTGTCAGAAATTACAGGGAACTATTCAAATATTATTCTTTAAACTCAGCTTGTAAGATGCAGCTGATTAAAAGTTAAAAACATTTGAGTTGGCCAGAGCAGAAGAAGCTTAAACAGTGTCAGCGGACTTAGATGATACTATCTCGTTTTATCATTACAACAACTCTGAGATGTTGGGCTAGATTTGCCAAAGCCACCAGGAAGCTTTATGACTATGAAGTTGATTGGAGCAAAGAGAATTTGATGGGGCAATGACTGGTCCTCAAACCGTCTGGAGTAAGAAGAGACTCTATTTAAATATTACCTTTTAAACTTTCCTGTAGCATAGTGGTTAAGTGGTTGGGTTGCGAATCAGCACTCTGCTGGTTCAAATCCCACTATTGCCATGAGCTCAGTAGGTGGCCTTGGGTAAGATACTCTTCTCAGCCCCAGCTGAATTGTGAGGATAATGACGATAACACTGACTTTGTTCAGCACTCTGAATGGGCACTAATCTGTCTAGAAGAATGGTATATAAGAGCACTGTTGTTATTGTTGCTGTTACTAACCCACTGCACCACTTAATTCCATATACCTTCACAATCCCATCCTCAGTCATGCTTCACGTTTATGCTCCAAGTTTTCATTTTTGGCATATGCAAGAGGGAGATTTCTGCATCCCTAGGGTAGAATGCAGGGGTGCAGGAAAATACAAGTTCCATACATCATTCACATAATGGTGGACGGAACTGGGGAAAGGGGATAAATAGCATTACACATGCACCATGTTATTACTATCATAGTTTTTTCACCCCTTCCTTTTCTCTCTCTCCACTCCCCAGTTTTTTTGCAAGTTTCTCATTTGTTCCTTCTAAAAGCAAATATTATGGTTAAATGTAGGGAAGTGATATGCAGTTACTGATAGACAAGGCGGGGGGGGGGAGTGCTGTGTCACCAGTTTGCTGCTCTTAACTCTATATGGAGTTGCTTTTGAAGACTGTTTGGAAACTTTAATTTGTTAAAAATCCAGCAAACAAATAGTTTGTTGGCACAGATTACATGGATAAAATCTCATCAGCGCTTATATGAAGAATGACGTTGGCTTCCAATTTGTTTTCAGGCACACCTAGAAGTACCAATTCTTACCCTAATCAGTCTTGAACCAAGGTAGCTGGTCTAGAATATCTAAAGGACAGCCTGCTTCCATATGAACATGGTTAGCAGTTAAGGTCTTCAAAGGCCCTGTTCCTTCAGTTGTGCAATGGGTGGTAGGCTTTTCCTTTGGGGGCACCTCCCTTTCAGAATTCCTTCAACCCAACAAGCATTTACTGAATAGATCAAGTAAAGAATTTGACCACATCATTGTAAGAGTATTTGTTAACCTATTTCTGTGAGTTTAGCAACTGGTCCCATACTGCACATCTCAGACAGAGTTTTCCTGGGGAGCAGCTGCTGGGGAAAGAAGGAGGGAAAGCTGAAGACAAGGGGGTAGTTAAAGGTAGATTGACTGGTGGGTGGGAAGGAGAGAAGGAAACAAGGAAGTAGGAGAGCCTAGGGAGGCTGCCAAGGAAGAGAAAGAGGAAATCATGAGGGAGGGGAAAATGAGATTTCCTGCAAGTCTTTGCAGGTCCCCCACTTGTGTGTACACACACACACCACTGGGAAAAAAGAGAAAAAAGTTTTGCCTCTGAATTGTTTGTATTTTTTAAAACATCAGATGAAATTGTCTACAATGTCCTCGAGAGCTGTCAGATTTTTGGCAATAGGGAGTTCCAAAATTGGGATATAACATCAACAAATTTTGTATTCCTTGCCATGCATAGTTTATGGAGAGAAGCTGTTCTTGATGGAATGGGGAGATCAAGATGGGAACAGGAAGGAAGCTGTCTCCAAGATATGTAGGCCACCTACCATCCAAAGCCATTTACAACTATATAGATGAAAACGAGCACTATGAATTGTGTCCAGAAGGCTGGAGGAAGCCAACACAGATGCTAGATTGCTAGTGTAATGTGCTCCAAGTGATCCACCGCCTTCTGTGTAACAGAGCAGAAAGCAAGATCTATATTTATACCCAGCAGGGGGTCTGCTATACAGATATAACCTGGCAGAGGTATCATCCAGAATGCAGTCCACCATCCTTTATGAACAGGTGCAGCACATTCTCTACTGTAAATAGATTTGGGTCCCACAGAGCTGCTGCTCAGCAAAATGCACCAAAAGATCTTGAAAGACTATGATTGAAACAGTGCAAAGCCTGCAAATTCAGACTCTCAAAGGGTTTACAAAGGTCTGAAGGCTAGATACAAAACAAAAAGAAAAAAAGAAATCCATCATTCCACAATAGTCCAAGTGCTCATTCAAGGAAAAAAATAATATCGCTCTTAAACACTTTTCTCTCTCTGTCTGTCTCTCTCTCTTTTGCTTTGCTTCGCCGTTTCTTGAAGCAAAATAATAAAACATAAAGGGCACCGTTTCCATTATTTTGCTACTTGATGGGTTTTACATTTTAGCGGTTTTGGTGAAAAACTGTCATGACTGGTTATAGAGCTACTTTAAAGGAATGCTCTCATCAAGCTCTCTATACCTCAGACACTTTTTTCTCAACCTCTGCTTCCCACCACCACCACCCCCCTTTGATTTCTCACATTCACTTTCTTTACTTTCTGGGCTGCCTCTTTCTCCTTTTTTCAATCTTTCTCATCTCGCCTTTCCATTGTTATTCACCCTGTTTATTGCTTCAAGCAACCCTGACATACTGGACATCATCTGAAACTACAAGCGACAGGATGCAATAAGCTAGAGAATAGCAGTAATCTGAGGAAAGTTCTTCATTCACTCTTGCTCCTAACTCTCTGTCTTCTTATCCTACATAGAAAATAAAAAAATCAATACCACCTCACAGGGCTTGATAAAAGTGCTGGATGAGTACAGCAGGCATGCTGGATATAGTAAATTAAAGTGATCAAAATTTTCCAGTCGACTCTGCCTATAGCCTACATAAACTAACAACCCTGTCTGCAGAATGTCTGTCATTCGAGAAGCTTTATTTTATCTGTGTCTCTGATTATCTAGAGAATGAATACATATGCTTTAGACCAGTGTTCATGGGCCCTTTTCTGGGTGTGCAAAACAGACGCTGTGGCAGATGTCTGCCTATGTATACTCACATATATCTGCAGTGGTCCCACAGTGTATGCAAATATGCATACAAAGAGTGAAATGCACAGAAATTAAGCACAGGCCATCAGCGCTTTTTAAAAAGGCAAGCACAAAATGTATTGGCTATTTCAGCAGCCATACTTCAATCTACAATAACTGATTCCTCCTCTCAATGTATATCAAGCCTTCACAACTTCGGAATGTCAGTGCGCTTGCAGACCCATTTAATGAGAACTTGAATTCACAAAAGACCAAGATATACTATATAGGGAAATGTTGGAGGAATTTGCACGGAACAGGCCAGCTCATAGTGGGATTAGCCTATTTAGTTACAAGCTGGTAAACAAAAGGGAGGGGGGGTAAAGAATTGGAATTTTTTTGTCTGACCCATATTTTCTCCTCCGTAAACTGTTAGGGGTATGAGATGGCCAATTTCCACTCTGCTTCTAACTTTTTTTCCTAAAATTGAGACTCAACTGCCCTTAACATTTTATGTCTTTTGGAAAGCAGAGAGCATGACCAGTCTCACCAAGATGATTTTGACTGGGACCAGGAGCACCCCTAAGCTATAAATCTGCTCCTTTAGATGGAGTGCACCCCCATCCAGAACAGGAGATATCCCAGTTCCTGGGTCAAACCTTCCACCCATCAGTAGCATCTCCATTTTGTTGAGATTATGCTTCAATTTGTTAGTACTTATCCCTTCGTTCAATCACCTTACTCAAGCATGGTTTACTTCAGTCTGAACAATAGTTATTCAACAATCCTGGGTTTCTTTAGGAGTAGATGCACCACTGCCCACTTCAAGTCAGGAACAGCCATCCCCTCTCTCAAGGAGTAATTTACTATCTCCTAGATACACTCTCTCAAAATTCACAGAGTTCTGGACAGGGCATCGAACCAAGGGGATAGAATCCTGATCGACTACAGCAACACCACTTTCTCACCCACCAGACCTGGGCTGATGCATCATGAGTCTTCCAAGAGGCATAGTTGGGAGAGGTTAACTCCTCCACCTGCCCCCAGCCAGGTATCTATGATATATGCCTGGTCATCCCTCTCATCCAGAATTAAATCCTGGATGACTGCTCTTTGGCCTGTAACTGGTTTAGCATTTAAAAGCCAGGATGTTGTATGGTCACCAGCATCACCCTGTCTGGAAGAACCATAAAGGGCAACATGCCACAAATGTCCACTTGTCATAGAATCATAGGGGTTGGAACCCCCTGCACAATGCAGGAAATCCAAACTATCTTCCCCCCCCCACACACACACACACACAGTGACCCTTTCTCCATGCTCCAAAGATGGCAAAACACTGTCAGGATCCCTAGCCAAACTGGCCTGAGGAAAATTGTTACCTGACCCCAAGATGGTGATCGGCATTACCTTGGGCATGTAAGAAGAGGCCACAAGAACTAAGCACTGATGTAACCTTGCCCTCCCTCTTGTGATCTGCCTAGCTTCACAGAATCAGCATTGCTATCAGATAGTCATCTAGCATCTGCTTAAAAACTTCCAAAGATGGAGAGCCCACCACCTCCCAAGGAAACCTGTTCCACTGAGGGACCACTCTAGCTGTCAGGAAGTTCTTCCTAATGTTTAGCTAAAAACTCTTTTGGTTTAATTTCAACCCATTGGTTCTGGTCTGACATTCTGGGGCAATGGAAAACAACTCTGCGCCATCCTCTATATGACAGCCCATCAAGTACTTGAAGATGGTTATCATATCACCTCTCAGTCATCTCCTCTTCAGGCTAAACATAACGAGCTCCTTCAACTTTTCCTCATAGAACTTGGTCTCCAGACCTCTCACCATTTTCATTGCCCTCCTCTGGACACATTCCAGCTTGGCTATATCTTTCTGAAATTGTGGTGCCCAAAACTGAACACAATACTCTAGGTGAGGTCGAGCCAGAGCAGAGCGATACCATCGCTTTGTGTGATCTGGACACTATGCTTCTGCTGATACAGGCCCAAATCGCATTTTCCTTTTTAGCTACCACATCACACTGCTGACTCATGCTCAGTGTATGGTCTACTAAGACCCCTAGATCCTTTTCACACATACTATACTGCCAAGACAAGTCTCCCCATCCTATAATTATGCATTTGATTTTTCCTACCTAAATGCAGAAATTAGCATTTATCTCTGTTGATATTCATTTTATTTGTTTTAGCCCAGTTTTCCAGCCTGCCAAGATCATCCTGTATCCTAATTCTGTCTTCTACCACATTTGCTACCCTTCGCAATTTAGTATCATCTGCAAATTTAATAAGCATTCCCTCTATTCCCTCATCCAAATCATTTATAAAAATGTTGAACAGAACAGATCCCAGGACCGATCCTTGAGGCACGCCACTTGTCACTTTTCTCCAAGAGGATGAGAAACCGTTAACAAGCACTCTTTGCATGTGATCTGTTAACCAATTACAGATCCATCTAACAGTAATAGGATCCAAAGCACATTTTATCAACTTGTCGACAAGGATATTATGTGGAACTTTATCAAAAGCCTTACTGTTCTATCCCCTTACCTGCCCTATTCTTCTCCCTCCAGCATATCTCCTCCTACCCCATACCCTACCTATCATGGCACCATTCCCTGCCCCATTCTGCTCTTTCAAATCCCCAGCCAGCAAGTGACACAAGGGCAAACAACCACACTTAAATACTACAGTCCAGATGCTAGCTGTCATCTGGATCTGGACAGGACAGGGCTGACTTTTTTCCCCCCCTTTCTTACCTGACTTTTTATTTCCAGAAGCATGAACCATACCCACCATCTAAACCAGAACTGTAATCCAGTTTCAGTTACTGTTTTTCACATGTAAGGCTCAAGTAAAATCCATCACAAGATGTTACCATTTGCCACAGTTTTGACAAATGAGGTTATTAACAAGATTCTATTCTCAATAAAGTCATACTACATGATTTGTCAGGCTTATTCTGGGAATAATAACTTCTCCATTAGAGAAAAGAACATCATGATGTAATTGATGGAAACCTCCTATTAATGGTTTCTGGTGTACACAGGACCCAAGCATGAGGGCACAGGTACACATTGCTGGAGCCCAGAAGCCCAGAAGAGGCTGGCTAAAGCTGAAAGCCCATCACTCAGACATGGTCTATGTCATTTCAAAAATAAACTGACCTTTTCCCCTTCACATTGTATTAATGGAATGTGGGAGGAGGCAGTTACCAGTTTGTAGTAGGTACAAGTAAGTAAAATGATATTTGGATACCGAGTGTGCCCAGTGTTACAACACAAAAACCACAGAAGCAATCTGCAATGAGTGGCGTTATTTAGAACAGGGATCCTGAACATGGTGCCTATAGGCATCACAGTATTCATGGATACCATGAATCCGTTCTTCTCCAAAGTGTCTCTTTCCCAAAGCAAACAGCCAGTCCTGCTACCGGAGCAGGCGGTGATTCAGAAGAACCCAGGAGGCCTCACCATCATGCCTGCAGGGAGCACCCTGTCAGAAACAGCTGCCTTCCTTCTAGAAGGATACTTGGCTTGCAATCTCCCAACATTTTGGGATAGGACCCACTAAGTACCCAAGGCTGCTAGTTTGTGACAGCATCCATTCCCCACTCTTAACATTTAAAAAGTGCCAACACAGGCTCAACAAAATTAGGGAACCTAGAATTAAACATCAGCCTGCCTCTGAATGGAAGTACTATCAATTTCTGTTGTTATTATAGAAAGTAAACATTTATTTATTCTAAGCCATAAAAATCCAAATCTGATGTTTATCTGCATGCAAAAACTGTATTTTTGCCCCTATGACTTAATAAATCGTTGAGGTTTTTTAAAAAAAATCCTCCTGAACTAAGATCCATTTACCAATCTTCATTCTGAGAGTATTTACAGAAACTTGTAAATCCCAAAGCACAGTGTGGATTTGTAATCAAAATGCAAGCAGAGCCATAATAACATCAGTACAAATTATGCTGTCATAGCATGTGGGTTTGTATGTATTACACTGGGTTTGTGGCTTATTGTCATTTGATACTAGACTCCTTCATAGTATTTTATTTCTCTGTGGTGAAATGCAAAGGGCATGAGTATTTCGTAGGGAACTGAGATTTTTCCACTAGGTGATTTCCAGGACACAGTTTTTGAGAAGGAATATACATAGACACAGTGAAACATTGTAAGGTAAATTGCACATGAAATTTGATGTTTCAAATCATCACTATAAAATAATATAACACCATATTTAAATGAAAGTTATAAAACAAATGAATAAGGCATCATAACAAAACATGGTTTTATTTAATAAACGAAAGAAATAAAGGAATCATTGAAACCTTTCCACTATCTATAGACATGCCTGTTGTAGCTTCACTGCATATAAGGGGGTATATTCATCTCCAAAACACATGTTTTAGACAGCCACAGAATACATAGTTTCCCCATGGTATGGTGCTATGACCCCCAGGAATCCAGTTTTAGGTGAGTCTGCAGTTAGTCTTTCCATCCCCCACCAGGGGCGGGGGAACCCTTACACCCACTTGCTGCCCCTGGCTCTGCTCACCTGGATGCAGGGGAAAGGCACAGGGAGTAGAAGCATGTGCACACGCTTCCCCATCCCGCTGAACTGGCTTCATTGTGCCTGGCATTGCCTCCCTTCTGCTGGAAAATGATGTCATTTTCTATCACAAAGGAAGAACTGTGGGGAACATTGAAGCCCAAAATCACCTGTTTTGAGGCTTCAGCAGAAGTGCCAGGTGCACTGAGGCTTCCAAACACTTCCTTCCACTGATGCCGATTTTTGGTTTCAGTATGTCCCACAGCTCTTCCTCCATGCTGGAAAACAACATCATATTCCAGCACAAGGGAGAAAATGCTAGGCACACTGAAGCCAGTTCAGCAGGATAGGGGAGTGAGGGAGCATGCGCACAAAACTAGCAAATAGGAGGTAAATACTCCACTGCCCCCTGCTCCCAGTCCCATGCTCTCCACTTTGGCCCCTGGGCCATCTGGCAACCCTATCTGCAGTAGAACAGCAGGATTTGAGTCCAGTGGCACCTGATAGACAAGAAGAAGGGAGCTCTAATTCTTGAAAGCTTATATCCTGAAAATATTGTTGGTCTCTAAAGTGCCACTGGTCTCAAATCCCCAGGAATCCAGTTGATGACAATCCCAATCAGAGACTTGAGAAGGATGTTGGCAAGTATAAGGTGCCAAGAGAGTTAAATTAGAGATATTAGCAGAAGGACAGTATCTTGCCCTTTACACCACCATAACATTTGCTAATGACGGAACAGCTAATCTTCCTCATTGCTGTGCTATGGCACAACCACTGCAAATGGCCATGATGCACTATAATATCAACAACAACAACATTTGATTTATATACCAGCATTCAAGACAACTTAACACCAACTCAGAGCAGTTTACAAAGTATGTTATTATTATCCTCACAACAATCATTATTATCCTCACAACAATCACCCTCTGAGGTGGGTGGCCTGAGAGAGCTGTGACTGACCCAAGGTCACTCAGGTGGCTTCAAGTGGAGGAGTGGGGAATCAAACCCGGTTCTCCAGAATAGAGTCCCGCTGCTCTTGACCACTATACCAAACTGGCTGTATAGTTACCAATCCAGCAGGGAGCAGGTGACACTGGAGATCAATAGTGTTCCACCCAGCCTGGTTCAACACAACAGACTCTTCAGACAGCTTCCTAGAGTAGTAGGATTCAAGTGACTCGAGACTCATCAGAAAAATTGTCTTGGAAGCTCTAATTACATACCCCTCCAGGATGCTGGATGGCATGGTCTGAGATGTAGTCCCAATTGCATATCCTCCGTTTTCCTACCTGCCGTCCCTTTTCCTTCCATATATTGAATACAGTAAAGTTCCTTCTGAATGAAAGCAGTAAATTCCTTTTCCCTCGGGTCAAGAAAACAGGCTTACAAATCAGGAATATTTTTGAGAAGGAAATTTGATACCCCGCCTCCCATAACATACAACAAAATACTAGGGAGGGGAAAATTAAATTTCGCCTGGGGCAAAATCAGCTTCGGCTAGTTCTGGTTCTACCTAGTCCTATTGGGCCTGCTCCACCTTGAGGTATAAATCTGCTAAAAATGTAAGAACAGAAGAATTCTCTTGGAGCAGACCCAAAATACATCTGTTCAGTGTCCTGTTAACAGCATTAGCCCACAGGGCCTGATGGTAACAACCCTCTTCCGTTTATTAGTTCCCTTGGAACTGATACTGTAAAATGCAGCATTTCCTAACCTGGAAGGTTCAAACTACCACGCCAAATATCTGCAGGTGTATTTTACGACTTGGTCTAAGCCCCCTTTGTCTAAGCTCATATAAGTCAATGGTCATCAACAGATGTTTTAGCAATAAATTCATGTAAATTATATATTGCATGAAGATATACTTTCTTTTTGCTGTACTGAACTGACTTCCAGTAAATTGTATTAGGTAACCTCAAGCATTAGGGTGAAAAATCTCTTTATCTGTACCATTCATAAATGTATGCACTTTTATCACGTCTCCCTTTATTAGTATTTTTTTCTAAACTAAAAAAATCCTCTTTAGCCTTTCCTCATAAAGACTAAGAGCCAAACTAAAAGTGACGTCTTACACAGGTTGGACACTAGTCGGCTTCCCTCAAGTTTTGATGGGAAATGTAGGCATCCTGGTCTTGCAGCTGTAATGGAGAGCCAAGCTGTAAAACCAGGGCGCCTACATTTCCCATCAAAACTTGAGGGAAGCCGACTAGTGTCCAACCTGTGTAAGCAAGCTACAAGTGACAAATGACACTTGAATGGCAAGTGAACAGACTCACATGTATTCCTCCCTGCTCACTTGCGCTCCACTTCCGCTCCACTTGATCACGTAGTGAACAGGGAGGAATACATGTGAGTGTTCACTTGCCATTCAAGTGTCATTCGTCACTTGTAGCTTGGCCCTAACTCTTTATATTACTAGGTAAATTCCCAATGGGTTCATACTGAGCTCTCCCTGACCTCTCCCTGAGCTCCTCCCAAGCCTCTGCCTAGCCAAGACCCCCCACAAAAATGCAGTGAGCCCAGGATAGATATGTTTAGACAGAATTAAATTCCACATAACTCAATGGGTTTTATTTTCATTTAACTATGTTGAGTACAGCCTTACTTATGGTGACTCCTGTTTGGCATTTGTTACCCAACCAGTTTTCACTGAGCACTCTATCATGACCTTTGAAAAAATTCACTTTAAATGGTGGCTGCTATATCCAGATGTCATGAACGAATGTTGTTTGTTCATGACAAGCACGAACACAACTTGTAATATTTTATCTATTCATCTAGGCTAGCCTTGATCAATAAAAGAGCAATCCTGTAATACACAAAAACAATCCAATTAAAATGAGATTTTGCTTTAATAGTAAAATTGGAATGTAAATTACTGACTAGAAACAGGAAGTTCCGCTTTGATTTTGATTCTTAGATATATTTTTCCATTATATAACTAACTCTTTATTTGCATTCCCACCCACTCCACACTTCCTTTTCATTCCTTTCTTATGAGCTAGCAAAATTCACAAAAGGGAGGCTTTTGAATGTAGGACCCAACCAGTCCTCTTTGAGGCAACATTATAAATTTTATTGGAGTTAGACAGAGTATTAGAATCTCACCTTTTGCTACCATACGCTTACAAAGTGCTCACCAGTATTAGATTGCAATGTTCCTTTTTCTGCTGCCCCTCTTCAGTAATTCTTATAGTTTCAGAGGCTGAAGAGACCTCTTTTGTCTCCCTTTCTACAACAGCACTATTCAGGGTTGCTTCACATACATTTTTTAAAAATTCAGAAATTGATTCTTGATGCATAACTGATACAAAACGAACTGTGGGACTTAGAAATCGCCTTCTGTGTACAGAATGTCTTGGAATTTTTATGTACACCTCTCAATGAATCCTAATCATGACCAGCCAGTCCAAAATATGTTATTATTGACACCATTAGGTTTGGAAGCATTTCTTGCAGCCACATGAAATTCAAGAGCCATGTGCCAGCATCCTTTTCAAGGGATCCTAGGCACACTTCTCAGATCATGTAGTACTTTATTTGTGCCACTATATAATCTTCACCAACCCAGGGTGTTACTTGTGAGACTGCATTGATCCTGGTTCCATGAACAAACAACACCTTCCATTGTTTGTTATCTGATTTAAACTTGCCTCTTTACAACTGTAGTCATAAGGACCCTTTCCTGGGAATAAGCCCCATTGAATGACATGGGGTTTACTTTGGTTAGGCCTGCTTAGGATTGCTTACCATTGAGCCTACTTATGGACCTTACCTTATCAAATGATGTTCTAGAGCATTACAAACTAAGGCAATGTTGGTTGCAAAGGGAGTCCCTTCGTGCCTGATGTCCTCTTTCGGGTGCTGGATTCTGGGCTGGCTCAAAGACATCAGATGTAAAATTTCTTTCTATAACTGGGCTGCTTTTCAGTGTAATAAATAAAAAAAATCCACATTTTTCTCCTGTTTTCCAATTTTTGCTAACACAACATATTCAAGACAGAAAAATAATTGAAAAACTATTTTCAAGTGCATAAGTGTACATAATAATAAACAACAATCAACCAAATAAATAAACAGCAATCAACCAAATAAATAAAATAGAAGGTAGCATATTTGTTTTTGATACGATAATTCTATATTATGTGATTTGGCCTGGGAGCCAGCATTGGTCGAAGAACATGGAAAATATACTTCCATATTATACACTTATATAATTTTTATATTTTTAATTAAGATAAGTAATATAGTAAGTGTAGATAGTTGAGTAAAGAGATTTGATTAGTATGCATAATATAGATATACAGTATAGACTTTAAGAATCTATATGATATACTTTTTAGATTAAGTTGGGTATGGAAAACTGCTGGGAGTCACTAGAAAAGGGGGGAGGATGGGGAAATTGTTATGGGGTAGATAATGTTGATGATTTCTGTGTATGTTTGTGAACCCATCCAATAAATTTAAAAAAAAAAGAAAAGAAAATATACTTCCATTTTATCCTCAAAACTGCCCTATATGATAAGTTAGGCAGGAAGGGTGTGACTGGCCCAAAGTCACCCAGCAAGCTTCTATAACACAGGGAAATTTAAACCTGAGTATCCCAGATCCTAGTCCAAAATTGCAACGACTACACCTCATAGGCTTTTGAGAGATGGCTGCTGTTGAACAACAGCAAGTGAGTCATGCAAGTCAGGTGGCAACAAGTCACCTAGTGGTTGCTGCTGGGCCTAAGCTGGGGTTGCCAGTCCCCCATTGTGGGGGATCCCCCACTTCCACTCTCCACCCCCCACCCCACTTACCTGGCCAGTGGGGGAAACACACTTCCTGGGGTGCGCTTTGGCCCAGAGTGGGCCCAATTTGGCTGGATCAGGCCCAGTTTGGCCCATATTAGGCCCCTGCAGAGCACATGAGCACTCCTGGGTGGCCCATGGCCCACACGATGATGTCACTTCCCAGAAGTGACATCATCATGCAGGCCAGGAGAAGACAAGGTAGATGCCAGGCCTCCCACTTCCTGCCCAAAGGATAGGGAGACCTGGCCCCATTGAGTCCTCCCTCAAAGGCCAAAAGAGGCCTGGAAAGGGCCCTGCCCCCTCCCCTGCCTTTTACTGATACAGAAACCAATGCTTCAACTGGCATTACAGTTGTGGTTGCCTAGCAACTCCCACCATGGCCTCTGAGAGGTGTTTCTTAAAACTACAGGTGCTGTTTCTATTATTTGGGGAGTTAATCTCCCAATTTTTTAAAGACTTCATATTTTTCTGCAAAGCTAATGCTTTTTTCTCAGGTTTGTTGAAAAATCTGTGTTGTTTGTTCATTACTTAAGTCTCTGGATTAAAGTTTCCACAGATCTAGTCACTCTGAGAATTAGAAATATTTACTTCCTATATACTCGCAGCTTCCATTCACTAAAGAAGACATCCACATCACTGATTTTACTTTAACCAAACATTATTTTGTTCAGGTTCTTTAGTGTATGTAAACAAATATTGCAAATATATTCCTCGCTATCACCACACCCCAAACCATTTTCATATAGAAGTATCCTCATAGGAATTGTACTGGTTTTGGTTCATCCAAATAAAACAAATGCAGTGGCACCTTGAAGATAAATGACATTTATTTCACTATGAGCTTTCAGAAGTTACCACTCACTTTTTAAAATATGTACGTAGATTAAACTGAGAGTCCTTCTTATGGCACAGGTTACAGCAGGTTAACACAGAAGTGCTGATTCTGTCATGAGTCTTTATGTAGGGGAAAAGTAGGTAGAGAGTTCATCCCCCAGTAAATATTTTAATGGTTTGTTCTCCAGAAGTCCCACCTTTGAACTGATTCATATGCGACAGCTGCTTGTGGATTTTGCTCGAGTTATTATTATTCAATCAGAAAACAAACTTGTTTGATATTTTAGGAAATTTTAGTCTTTTGTAAAAGACAATGGTTTTTCTAAATTTTACTGTTTATATGAAGATTTTTTTCAAACAACCCAGAGAGAGAACATTTGGATATCACATCTTGCATCACAAGTCCAATTTCAGCTGTTTATACCAATATTGCCAAAAATATTCAAATCTCTTCTAGAATAATTAACCGCTTTAAAATGTTCGAATTACTGATAAAGGCAAATGTTTAAATTCAATAACTAACATTTGTCTTTATATTTGGAATGGGAAATGTGTTGACCATCATTAGTAAGTACCTTTCAGCCAAACACAAAATACTCTTACACTGAGTATTAAATAATTTCTCAGGCAATGAATTTGTTATACTGTTAAGATGCTCTAAAGTGAAGTAGCAGTTCAGTCAGTAATTTTCTGCTCCAGCATTAGGGTTCTGCAGCATCCTGTTCTAGTGACTGAGATGCCTACAACAAGCTCCCTTTGGTTCAATCTGTTTTATGTTCTTGTCTGATATTTTCAAGGGTTTTTAATCACAACACCAGCAGATTGATCAATGACAGATATGAGCAACAACTTTTGCATGCTAACAGTGCAGGATTTTTTTATCTGTGATAATATTTCTCTCTTAAAAGGACTCTGCACTGCTATGTATTAATTAAAATCTAAATACTAAATATTGATTGATGCGTTATCAGGCCATAGCAGTTGGGCCCTGCCACATTGATTTTTTGCTGTGATTTATTATCATATTTAAGAAAAATCATTTTGTGTGATTATACGAGGAAATAGACTTTAGTGAGGGTGTAATTCTTTTGTATCACTTTTGTTGTGTGGAGGACGGGCCAATTCCTCAATTGTAGCTAAGATTGCTGATATCCTTCATTGCTTCTTCTCTTCGGCCTGCGACGGCTAATGCTTTAAGCCTGCTTGGTCCTGTCATTAGGAATAATGGGCATTAGGATTTACCTCTTTAATCACAACTAAGATTAACAGATGGTATGAACCTAACATCTTAAAATTATCTAGTTATTAGCAAGTATTTCTTTTTAACACATTAATAACATTTGCTTTGCTTAACAGCATGGGCTCTAGCCAAATCTCCAGCTTCAATATATAAATTTGTCACATAGTCTTCCTTCCTGTGTATGAATATCGTAATATCGTAATATATATCATAATATATATCGTAATATCGTTATATATATATATACACGTACTTGTATACACACAAAGACACATTTTATACACAAGCACATGCCGAGAAGTTAAACCAAGATCATAAATGAGCTACTTATATAGTTTAAAGATCATAGCTCTCTGATATATGGACATATCTACAGACCTCCAAATAGCATCTCATGCTGTTTCTGGGGGTGGTCCCCAGTTCCCAAAAAACAGCACTAATTGGAGCATTTCATGCTGCAGCAAGACTGGAGAAATCCCTGTTCTGCTAATATATCCATCAACAAACATAACTTTGGTGTAAAAACCAAAAAGACACACATTTAGCCTCAAATGACAGAGGCACCTGAAGCAGGGCCTTGAAGATGATCATTATGGTTTGGTAGGTTCATATGGGAATAGGCAGTCTTTAAGATATGCAATATAATTAGGAAATAAACAGTCCTTAAGATATACAGTATAATTAGGTGGGAGGGTTGGGGTCAGCAAAATGGGGGGCAGTGACATTGGCTATATCATGATGTTGTTTCTAGGTAAAACCTGGAAGTGACATTGCAATGTAGCCACCATTGCTGGGGCAGGGAGGCGGGGTTAGAACTGCAGTTGGCAAAAAAGGCTGCTGATGAGAGGCCTCCTGCCATAATAGAAGGCCTAGCAGCCAGAAGCATAATTCTTCCATGTTGATTATTAAAATGTTCTAAAAATTTAGAAATTCATGTTCTAAAATTTACGTCGCTATTTTAAAAAACTTTTCATCTATTAGAAAGGAACAAGAATTTCTTATCAAAAGTGAGACTAAGCTATGGAGCAGCTATGGAGTTGGATGTCATCAATATACAGATGACACCCAACTCTATATCTTGCTATGCAGGTCCGCACAGGATGCAGTAGAAATCTTAGATCGCTGCCTGACAGCCGTGGTGAAATGGTTGAAAAACAAGTTGAAACTGAAACCAGATAGGGCTGCCAATCCCCGCCTGGGGCAGGGGATCCCCTGTTCCCACCTCCTCCCCATAACCCTACTTACCTGGCCAGCATGGGGGCACACACACCCGGGGCACCCCCTAGCAGCGCAGCGGGCCCCCACATCCTGCAACAGGCCCGTTTCAAGCCAAATTGGGCCCGTGGGGGGGGGAGTCAGCCCTTTGGCAAGCATGGGAGCCGGGCCCCCTTTTGACTCGTGTGATGACATCACTTCCCGGAAGTGATGTCATCACGCGTGCTGGGACAAGAGACACCGAAGAGCACAGAGGGTGAGAGCCAGGATCCCAGTCCCCCACCGGGGGACTCAAGGGACCTGGCAACCCTAAACCCAGAAAAGACTGAAGTGATGCTTGTTGGGAAGCCAGAGATCTTGAAGGATATTGTACTCCCCACTTTCAATGGAGTTCGTCTGACCCTTGCAAACTCAGTTAAGAGCCTAGGAGTTATACTGGATCCAGTGCTAATACTAGAAAAAAGTTAAGGCAGCGGCAAAAAATGCTTTCTACAACCTCATTCTAGCCTGGAAGATGGTTTCTTATCTCTACACGGCCAACCTGGCTACCTGGATCCATGCTATGGTAAAATCAAGGCTTGACTATTGTAATGCACTATATATAGGTCTCCCATCTAAGTTAACTAGGAGGTTCCAGTTAGTGCAAAATGCTGCAACTCGACTGTTAGCAGGAGCGAGCAGGAGCATGAACATCACTCCCATCCTACAGTCACTCCATTGGCTACCTATCAGTTACAGTACTCAGTTCAAGGTATTGGTTATTACATACAAAGCTCTTCTCGGCTTTGGTCCAGCATACCTATGGGGCCGCCTTCCTCCCTATGTTCCTCCATGGCAGCTTCGCTCATCTGAACAGGGTCTTGTGCAGGTGCCAGTCTGCACACGGGTGAAATCAACAGCAGCCCATACATGGGCTTTCTCTGTGGTGGCCCCTACCCTGTGGAATGACCTGCCTGAGGAGGTCAGGAGAGCCCCCACTCTCCTGGCTTTCTGCAAAAGATCTAAAACTGAATTATTCAAAAAGGCTTTTTACTCAAATGGGAGGGCTATATTGTAAAGATGGGGTCTCAGATGCTTAGCTAATGAGTTAGGGACCGTAGACTTCATCACTATATAGCCTTACATATTATCTGTTGCTTTAAATATGTAATCCTATGTACCACCTGTGCTCCATGTTGTCTAATGTCACTCCTAGAATTGATTATGTTCTGTTTCAGTATTTTTCCTCCTCTGTATTGGATTCTTGCTAATGCTATGTCTTTTAAACTTTAAAGGGTGAACACAAAAGGTTTTTTAACTACTGTATATAAATGTAACTTGTATGTAAATTTAGGAGGGACCTCTCTTTTCATTAATGGCACATGTGGAAAAAACCTTAGAGGTACATATGGGTAATCAATCATGTTGTGAACATGTGCTTTGTGGCCTGGTGAATGCTCTTTGCACAGGTGCAAAGTAGGACATTTGCTCAAAATACACCTCAGTGTTAGCTTTAAATGGAGTAAGAGGTAATCATAATTAAAGAGGAGCACCATGAGGAGTGTAAACTTGTGTTATGACCATGTTGTTTACTAATTTTGTCAGTATTTCTGTTCACAGACTATCTGAAACATCAAAAGGGATGTACATATAGCTGGCTTCCATAAATTACCGGTTCCCCTCTGTAGTCTTCAAAAGAGAGGTAATGAAATTTTTGTATTATATATGTAGAAGTTTGCTGTTTGCTTTTTAAATTTCCAAATGGAATATTAACAAAGCTATATGCTTTTTAGTGCTTTTCTATTAAACCACTAATATCTTTCAGAATTTTTGTTATTAACAACCTTTTAAACTAAGTTATTTAGTGAGCAGTTTGGCAAATTTCATCATATTTGCAGCAACCTTGTGAGACTACATTTTGTCCAAGTTTCCCTGGTAAGAATAACAGTTGAGCAGGGATTTCCACTAACATTCTTATGTCCAAATTGTACTTACTATCCACTTGAATCCATAGGATCCACTGCTCCAAAATAAACTGTGCATTTATGTCCTGAACACAATGAAATGGAAATAAAATCTGCAGATGTTAAAGGGATTTTCTTTTAAATTAACTGGTTTATCCCTAGGATTGGTAAAATAATAATTTTATAAGGACCAAGTGAATTTTACAATGATCTATCTTCCAAACCATTTGGAATTTTATACCATTATATTATACCATTATACCATTATATGGAACTCCACTGGTAAATATTGTTAATGATGCATGTATAGAATCATCTGTTTAAGTGAGGCTTTGCTTTTAATGAATTGAAGACTGCTTATTTAATTTCTGTGCAGTCCTATACCAAGTTACTTCATTGATCTCAAGGATAAAGTGTACAAATATGCATCAATGGCCAAATTAACTTCTTCTGTCCATAATAGACCAATATCAGAATTCCAGAAAAAGCGTAACGATTTCTTTGATTACATAGCCCAAAGCTAAGAAAAATCAAGAATAGTTAATATGAAAACAGAGTAATCATAATATAAAGACCTTTAAAATGTTGAGTACAAAACATGAAAAAGATGACTGATTAAAAACTATTGATATTAAATTTTCGGCATAAGAGGAGAGGAGAACCATAAGCTAGTTGTGTTGCCACATATTTTGAATATACTTTTTGTTGTAGTTTCAATTTAGTATTTTGTATAAGTTTCTATGTACTTATCTCTATTTTTCTTTTCAAATAACACCCCCCAAAGGAGCTTACACTGGAATAACTGCACAATACATTCCTAAACAGAGCTACAAAATCCCTTGAGGTCAATGAGCTTAGAAGGGTGTAACTTACCTTAGGATGGCTCTGCTCCATAGATCTCTTTGTATGTTTTCAGTTGGGTCCAATTACTGCCTTCTGCTAAGTAAAGAGTCTTTCTTCTAAAAAAAGATAGTTTTTCATCAGATAGATACATGGAGGAAAAGATGTGGAGTACCATTTTTGCTAGTTGTAGTTTCTTTGCTAAGCTTTTGAGTGAGAAATTACCCATTGGAGGAAGACTTCTTCTAATGCAGGAAGGCATCCTTCTTCTGGTGGAAAGAGTCTTGCTTCAACAGAAGAATTTGTTGAAGCCCACTTAGTCAGCCAGTCTTTGGGATGCCACCCCCCCCCCCACACACACACACAGAGGCTAATCATATGTTTCCTGGCATTGGGCTCTCCAGATACCAGGAGTACATGCAAAGGCAAAGTACAATCATGCATGATAGAGTCACTGGAAAATTCCAGACATCTGCTGGGTGTTCCCACATACGAATAGGAACGAAGCCTCTTCTGCAGAAAAGGTGCACTCAGGGACAATCTCATCAACCAGAAGCATATTCAAAGTTGTCAATAATAAGAGCCCTAATGCATGAAAGGATATGCAAGGCACATGCCCAGAACAAAACTGTATCAACTATCCCAGGGTGAGTCATCCAGGTTTTTGTCCCTCAAACGTAGCCTGAGAAACCTTTCCCAATTAAGGGAAGCCCCCTAGACTCCTGTAAAATTCCTACCTGAATTTGACAGCAGTTAATTCTAAAACATCCAGTAAGATTCAAATTTTTCCCTGCGGTCCATTCCTGATCTTGGGATCAGCAACCCCCAGGGGATAGGATTATCTACCTATAAAAGTAGCCTCATTTCCCCTGGTTACTTTCTAGCAGGATTATCCCACCCCCTCCCCCTGTGCTGTTGCACAGAACATTCTACAGAGACTTTGAGCAAACAAGTATAAAACCTTTTGGCTCAAAGGGGAAGCTCTCTTTTGCTGGTTTTACCAGGAGGCAGAAGGAGCACACCCTTGAGCTCACGGGTCAGTGGGACTGTTTTGACCTTTAGCATTATCCCATCTTGCCTTCTGAAGCATCTGAGAATTCATCCATAGTAGACCAAGTTTCCATCTGGAACTTACCATCCATCCAGGTTCTTGCAACATTCAAAGGGACTTTCTGGTACCGGCAGCCACCACGTGGCTTTTGTGGGAATTGCCCACTGAGAGGGCCACAACTCCCAGCTCCCCTGCATTGAGTTGCCATCTGAGGCCCTGCCTTATGCCTAAGTCTCTTGCTACCTAGCTGTGACAGGTTGTTTGTTTTAAAAAGCCTGGATCTGCTGTACACATACAGCCGCAGGACTGTTAAGGGTTAATCCCTCACAGACTCAAAGTGCTTTGAGTTACAGGCTACTCTAAAGGATCTGATTGGATAGCATGAACAGAAAAGAGGAGGGTCTGTTTTCAGTTCTAGCAGAGAGAAATTGAGTGTGAAGTGTTGGGAGACAGAGTCCTAACAGAAAGCAGTTTTAATACCAGCAGGAGAAATGGGGAAAGTTGGCAAGGAGGTTTGGGAAATAGGTACAGGCTTCCAAACAGGCCAGAGAAAGGGAATAGATCTTCTAAGGAGAGGAGATTTTCCCTACCCAGTAAAACAGGGAAGTAGCTCTGGAACATGGAGAGATCCCTGGTTGGGTGTGGTTGGAAACTGCCTGTGGAGACCTTCAGACACTGTTAACAACGGAAGAAAAGCACTGGTGTGTGAAGAGAAGGGGACTGGGGTACTAGAAAGTGGGTGCCAGGATTCCTAACTCCAGAAGAGAAAGAGAATACTAAAAGAAAGTATATTATATTCCTTGGGGGAAACCAAGGGAATCAAAGCCCCAAAACATAAGCTTTTAAGTATCTGTGAAGAACAGAAGAACTGAAGTCTGTGCATGTTCTGATTTTACCTCACACACACACACACACATGTTGAATGACCTCAGAAATTTTCAGCCTCCACCTGGCCTTTCATCTCTAAGGTAAATAAACTAGTTAGTTATTTTTGGAATTTTAAAAACGCCTCTGGTGCCATTTCTATTATTTAAGGACGGGGAAACATCATACCATTTGGGTAACATTGCCTATTAGCAGAAGGGATTAAATCCTATGAATGTGAATATATTAAACATGTTTGCAAATACATTGTTACAAGGTACGCTCATCAATAACCTTTGTTGAGAAAAGACTGTGTGATATGTTAATATGTGCTCTTTCACTGTGATCAATTTATTTCCACACTTGTAGAATGGATATGAATGTTTACCCATGAGGCAATGCTATGTCCTTAAATGACAATGCAGAGTTTGCACAGAGATGCACCTTCCTATGTATCTGGCAGTGCAGATGGAATGTATATCACCATCCTATATCACAGATATTTTCATTCTCAACATTTTGTTATTTGTGATTGTAGGGCTGAGGCTTTTTTATTATTATTCATCCTTTTAAGAATCAACTTGCTCAGACTTTCATGGTAGATTACTAGTTTTTCATTAAAACTAAAGAAACCATGGTCAAAAAGGTTTCATGTTTATTCTCCACTATTAAAAGCATATTAGATATTTGGGAAAGTATCAAGCATAAAAGAAGGTACTATATCTGTCCAAAGGATTTCCACAAAAATAGGTTTATTCTTCTTGTTGTATTTGCACTACTAACATTATTATCAACATCCCAGGAGGAATGCTGACTAATATATTAAAATATACTACAGCAGTGACTGTACAGCAGCAAACCTATTTGGTATTTATAGACATTCTTGCTTAAAGCATGAGGATGGACAGATAGACAGATGTTTCTTCATAGATATCTGATTTGCAATACAAAAAATAATTCCTAATTTGTCTCAGTCACTATGCTTGAGGGACGGATTGTATGCAGCCATGATTGCAAGCACCCTTCAGTAGTGTAAATGTGCTTACTGAGTTAGCTTTAGACATTTAAACTCAAGATTTAAAGCATTACAGGGAAATTGCTTAAGCATTGTGTTCAATTTTATATGCAAGTTGTTTCCTGTCAACTGCAGTGATAAACTTTGCAAAGAAAAACTAAATATCAGCAGTCAGTAAGAAGGCCCAGGCCCACTCAGAGTACCCATACCAAACATCACTAGAAGTTCAAGTACATATGTGAAAGAAAACGTTCCCTGTCTATTGCCCTCAGAAAGTATAATATTGGAGATGAAATATTTTAAAATATCAGTGACAAAAAATTAGACAAATATGATACTAACCAGTGTGCAGTAATGGAAAACAATTACAATTACGATTAGGTCGGGCCCTCTGAATTCAACAGGCAGACAGTTTTCTAAGATCCCTCCCTGCTCTGAGATGCTTATAACCTAAAATTCCTATAGAGAACATTACCAGCAAAGGAGAAGACAGAGGTATCTATCTGCTGTCTGTCTGTCTCACTGCCTGCCTATCAAGTTCATAGCAGAGCGGATTTCCTGGATACCACATCTGCCCTTGATCCTTCTCCATCTGGCTTCAAGCCTGGTTAGGGCACAGAGATGCCACTGGTTGCTTGTTGACCAAATAGAGAGAAACGCGGTACTGAATGCAACCAAATCCGAAAATAACCACGTCAACTTACTAACACCAATTAATGTATCATATATTACAAACAGTATATGAGACCACACTGGTTGCTTGTCGGACAATCTCAAATACAGACAAAAGCTGTGCCTACCTTCTATTACTATTAGATCATTCAATATCCTTTGACAGGTCAGCCAGTCAATATTAGTGAAGTGTTTAGGGCAGGAGTTTGGACTAATGGTAAGCCTATTGGAGTGGTTTAAATCTTTTCTCATTTACCACATTCAAAGGCAGTTGGGGACTCTGAATCACCAAGGTGACACCTTTCCTGCAAAGTACCACAGGGTTCTACATTGGTCCAGATGCTTTTTAATATCTGTTTGGAACTCTGGGGAGAGATCTGTCTGATGCTTTGAAATGATGTCATCAGTATGCTGAGGATCCCAACTTCACATCTCTTTACTGAAGCCACCAAAGGTTACAGCTATCTTCTGAGCCAATATAGGCCATGGTCAAATAGCTGCGGAAGCTACAGAAAAACAGGTTGAAGTTGAATCCCAGTGTCACACAATTTCCCACAGCCTCAGGCCAGGCCTTCTTCTTCACAACTTAGGAAGTGTTCCTCGGTAGGTTTGCCAGGTCCCTTTACCTTCCCAGCAGGAGGGGGGACCGGGCACTTACCTCTGGGATGTTTATGTGTACTCGCACTCCTGGTGCAATGTGATGATGACACTTCTGGGAGTGATGTCATCACGCTGAGCCAATTTGAGCCCCAAATGGGCCAAATCAGCCCAATATGAATCCCTGAAACAATCCCGGGTCTGGGGGTGATGTTGTTGTGCCACACCAGGAGCGCACACTGGGAGGCCCATTCCTGCACCTTTCCCCCCACCAGCCAGGTAAGAGGTGGGGGGGGGGCTGGGAGCAGAGGATCACCCACTCTCACCGTAGGATCAGCAACCCTACTCCCCTGGATTCCTCCTTGGCCCAAGAAGTAGTTCTTTTCTATTTTAGTCCTTCTTTCATTTACATTTTTTTTTGCTAAATCCTGCTCTAGTGGAGACAGGCTTGCTATTTACCTGCTGGTAGCAAGGGATCTCCCACGGAAAGTGGATGCTTCCTGCCACTGCTCACCTAGCTGGAGAGGAACGGCAAGAATGTCAGCAGTATCCAGACACCAAAGAGACATCAGCACATCACCAGGGGATGCCAGCGATGCTCTGGTATTTAAGCAAAACTCTATGGTTTGCTTTGCCCAAACACTGAGCATCCCTGGCATCCATCAGCGACACGGTGATGTCACTTCTGGGCATATAGGGAGTAACGTCAGCATGTTGGCAGTGATGCAGTGATGTCACCAATGAGTGCCCCCCCAACACAGTAAGTCTCCCTTGACCTCCCATCTGTTGCCAGGGGGGACTGGCAACCTTAGATGGAAAGGAAAGTTAAAGTAGAATTTAAAACTGCATTTTACTATTCATTGATATGGAAAATTGGCCCCTTATCTAGGCTCAGTTAAACTGTCCACACCATTCCATGCTTCACTAACCTCAGGACTGGACTATTGTTAACAAACTGTACGTGAAGCTGCCTGTGAAGTAATCCAAAAAATGTGAGCTAGTACAAAATGTTACAGTTTATGTATTATCTGGGGTTAACCACAATTCACTAATTACACTGGCATTAAAATAATTGCACTGGCTGTCCATTTGTTTCTAGAAACAATTGATGGGGCTAGTCATTTAAAGGCTATTTATTTATTTATTTATTTATTTCCTGCCTTTTTGTTCAAAAAGAACACCCATGGCAGCTAACAGGCTCCACTTATGACGGTCCGCATTCATCTGGAGCTCTTCCTTGATCTGCTAGGTTTCATCTTGGCTCCACCCTTTGATCATATGCATGGAGACAACATGTTTGAAATTAAAGCTGACAACCCTAACAGAGGGAAGTTGTCTCCCACAACCAGGAATGGAAACACATAGTATGGGCACTGGAACCTTCCTTTGCAGTAACAGCTAAACTGCACACTGATCTATTGAGTCAGCATGGCACTTTGAAAAATGCTTACTAAAAATGTAAATGTACCAGTGCTCAAGATACTAGATTCATGCCTCATGTTTTGAATATTTGCAGGGGTGGGGGAGAGAACATTCAGAGAACAGCCCATGTGTATCTCTAGAATATATTTAAACAGATTATGTTTTGAGACTGTATATATAACAGGCTCTCAGGAAAACTAAATACCAAAACCTTCTAATACATGTGTTTGCTTTTAAATGTTCTGTTCTCCCCATTCCCCAGGCCAATACTGTTTTCCCACAAACCATGGTCTGACTGCTCATTTTGCTCCCCTGACACCCTAATTCCAACCCTGTGTCACTCATGGCAGTCAATCAGTAGTATTGCAAGGTCAGCTGAGACATGTATTTCTAATAAGATTACAGCTCATGAGTGTGGTTTTAGCCCTTTCCTTTTCTGAGGCAGAGTAGCAGTATTATGGTGTGCGCAAGATACTCAGCCGCTCCATGTTGTAACCTCCTTGGATTCTGCAGTCATGATCCCAGTTCTCCTACTACATCCATTTTTCTTTGCTACACCAACTGGAGTTAACTCACAAATTGGCACAAAGAACAAAAAGGTTATGGGGGGGGGGCTTATTTCATACACAACTATACAACTATGCATAAGCATTTAAATTTTATTATTTCAAAAATCAGATAGCCAGTTGCTTGAATTTAAAGGCTATTTTTGTCCCAGAAAATTTCTTCTCAACTTTAGGCACTTTATTATGTCAAGCAACTGGCCCCAGATCAACCCAATACACGTCAAGACCATTCTTGTATTTGTCACCTTCCTGCTTTAGGATGCTTGGTCAAACTTAATTACCTCACCAGATGCCAGTTCTCATGGTTTTCTCATAAATCTCAGCATTTGTTGCTTAATAAGCTCTAGCTTGGAGTTGACTGAATATTTAAGAGTCCCACCTTTCACCTTTTTAAAAAAGGCTGGTTCTGTAAAAGTACCTTCTACATTATTCTTAGCTGAGCCATGCAATTTGTCTGTTCATATGAAGGTCCCTGTTTTGGATCTCTCTTGAGGAGAAATTTACCAACCATTAATCGAGGATGAATGGGACACAAACCAGAAATCATTAGGTGGTTCTTCCTATCTGCATGGCTTCTTGCCTGCTTGTAGGCATGTCTAGTTCATGTCTAGAGTGTACATCAATAATACCAGTTTCAAAAATTATACTGCATGGATGCAGTAGAGACAATGGTGTGTGACTGAGACTTTATTTGACTGTAGTGTGCGCACTAGTTTCTTTTGACCCACTATCTCTTTTCATTTTTGTTTATTTGGATAGTCATACCCCACTATTCTTCCCAATAAGAACCCAAAGTCGCTTAAAACATTGTCTCCCCTCCCCCATTTTATCTTAACAACAACAACCCTTTGAAGTAGGCTGGGGTGATGGAAGTTGAATGGCCCATGGTCAACCAGCAACTTCCATGGCAGAGTGGGAATTTGAACCTGGGTCTACCAGATCATAGTTAGACACCCTAACCACTACACTATGCTGGCTCTCTGTTCAGATTTTGTGAAACATTATTTAAAAAATGTTTGACCAGAAATGGTAATGGAATGACCAGTCAATAATGCTTCAATCATATCACCTTTAGCTCACTGGGAAGAAATTGTCTCCAACTTATGTTATCTATTGTAAAAAATGAAGAGGTGTTCTTAAGTTCATTTTAGCCCCCACTCCAACTTCAGCATATATAATGTGATTCATGTTAACACCCCAAAAGCTACAGACTTTTCACAGAGTGAAAGAATTAGAGTGAATGTAACTGAATGATAGGAACCAAAAGAAACATTTAATATGTGATTAGTGTTAATAATAGGCTCAACTGTCAGAATCCCCCTATCCACAGCAGGGACATCACTGCCATTTTAAGGTGGGGATTGTCTTCTTTCAAAAGCACCATGGGGCCAAATCTTGAAAGCCTGCCTGATGGTGCCCTGGCTGAAAACATTGGTGGGGGGACAGGAACACCAGTGGCAGTGGAAGTGAGGGGCTGTGCTTGCTGGGTGATGGGTACACCCCCGTCTCTGCCCCTAGCTGCTTTCTCATTGCCTGGCTTTTTCTGCCCCTTACCTCCACTGCCTCCTCCAGCCTTGAAGTGTTGTACTTGTTTTAGGGAAGAGAGCATGGCCTTAATTAACCGTGACAATGCACAGATGGCAATAAAAATTGGCAAACAATCCCACCAGGAGGAGACACTGTATAAATGCCATTTCATTTTACTTTGTGTTTGTGACCGAAAATAATATATTCCAGTCAGTAGAGTACATAGAAACCAAATTATCACAGAAAGCTTTAGGCTCTGATGACCAGCTGTAACAGTCTTCACTGCTCTTAAGCAGAAAAGTAAATACTTGAAAGCAGCTGAACTCTACTGGTTGAAGCCGTATGGCACAAGGATAAGAGGGAAAGTGGGGGGGGGATCTTCAAAGGAAGGTTCCAAAAACCCAAATAAGGCCACATTACCTCAGTTCCCAGAGCAGTTTAGCTTCCTCAGAACTGAAACAGAAGCCTCTAACTTCCCTGTTATAAAAAGGAGCCTCTGTGAACAGCAGAACCATAGTTACAGATTTATGAAGCAATAAAAATGTAGCATAATACACTATAGTCAGAATATATAACTTCTTGAAAAACAACAGCACAGATAACTGGCCATCTGCTAAACCATCTGAGAGACAGAAACTCATACATTACTGCTGCTGTGCATTCATTCATAATTGTAGTTCACATCTCAAGTCATAGTCTCTTTTTCATATCTATCTGCCCAGCCTGTCAGGAGCATACTAGATTACTTTTTTCTCTCCTCACTGTACGAAACTGTGGTTTTCCAAATAAATTATTACACCACTCTTGGCTTGCAGCAATAACATTGCAGAATGGATAAACAATATACACGGCTCAGCCATCACTCTAAATCTTCATAAGATGCTTTTTCTACAGCTGCACCCCTTTATCTTGAAGGTGTCATTCCTAATTTCCCGTTTCAGTTCTTTCCACATTATTTCATATTGGCTCGAATTGCAGTACATACATGACCATGGGAAAACTGGCAATACACAATGCTAACTCATGCTAGCTCACCCCCTGAGATGTCGGTAAGGAAGATGTGGCATAAGATTTCTTACTGTTTGACCACAATTAGGGGTGGGGGGGAAGCTGATGAAAATTATTTTATGTGAAAAGCTGATGAAAATTATTTTATGTGGTGTGTTGTGAGAGCAGTCCCCTTTTTTGCATGCTACTTAATATGTGGTTCTATCTTGCCATATCATTCCTCACATCCCTGCAACTTTGCTATTCCCAATATCAGTGCAGCATATTCCTTCTGGCATTTGAACCCTTAGAATCACAAAACATACTATGAATTCTTACTCTTTGTCCAAACATGGCAAAAGCAGGTACCTGAAATTACAATACTCGTGGCACTGGAGAGAATGAAAATCTAGCTTTGTTGAAAGTACTTTTTCACACCTCAGGAAAGAACATTGCGACACTTGAGAGAGAGATAGCAACTGATGCCATATACTGGTCAGAGCCAGACTAAAGGTTCCACAGGAATAAAGATTTATGCCCATGGAACATGAATTAACCACCTCCCCACCACCACCTGCAGCAGCCCAAAGGCCCACTCCCCATGTCCACTTTCCCCCAAGTGGTGCTGCTCGCTGGAGACTTCCAGCAGACTCTGCTAGTAGTCCCAAGGGGAACTCAAGCTGATGAAGTTACCGTGTGTGTCAAGGCATCGTATCTGTGGCCCCTCATCAGGAAACTCTCACTAAGAAAGAACATGAGCATCCACTTGAGAGGTGAGGTGTCTGTTGGGGAATTCTCTGAACTCCTGCTAAAAACAGGGGACAGAGAGTATCCCAAGTCCAAGGGAAAAGTGACCATCCCTACTGACCTGGGCACAGTAGTGACAACCCTAGCAGACCTAACAGCCACAATGTACCCTGATATCCTCACTATCACAGAGAAGTCCATGAAAGCATGCCATTCTGACCCCCAAGAATGACAAGGCTGCCATCGTTAATGAAACACAACTATCCTGAAGGGGCAGAAATGGAGTACAGATATGTGGACTCAGTGATGCAAATGGATGATGCGATCCACTAACCCATGGGGTTCCTCAACATGCTCAACCTGGCTTCCCAGCCCACAAGCTTCTCCTGAAAGTGGGGGCTCCAATGATCCTGCTCTGGAACCTCAACCTACCCAAACTCTGCAATGGCACCAGACTGAGTGAAAGCCCTCCACAGGAACATCATCGAGGCCACATTGTTCACCAGCAGTCCTCGGGAGGGGGGAGTTGGTGTTCATACCATGCATACCACTCATACCATCAGAGAACCCCTTCGAATTCAAGAGACTGCAGTTCCCCCTCAAGGTCTGCTTTGCTATGACAATCAACAAGTCCCGGGGCAAACACTGAAGGTGGCAGGCATTGACTTGAGGAAGGACTGCTTCTCACATGGGCAGTTCTACGTGGCCTGCTCCAGAGTGAGCTCACCCAGCAGCCTGGTGATCCTAGCACCTGAGGGGAAACCCACCAATGTGGTCTACAAAGAGATCTTTCAGTAGAAAAAAAACGGTTGTACATATTTTTCACTTTATTTATTGCACTGCAATCTTTTCCTTTTAAAATCTCTTCAATAAATGTTACATTTCAAAATTCACTTCATCAGTTTCCGGCATCAACACACTTTGCTTTATTCAAACACCTTTGTGAAGCTCGGGTACTATGCTATTATACTGCAAAACCAACTTTAAAAAAAACCCACAAACCAAAAAACGTTACATACCCATAAATATTATAACTGGATTTAAAGTAGTTAAATACCATAGCGAAGCATGGACATAAATGGTTGTTGGGGGTTTTCCGGGCTGTATTGCCGTGGTCTTGGCCCGGAAAACCCCCAACAACCATCGTTCTCCGGCCGTGAAAGCCTTCGACAATACATGGACATAAAGCTAATCTTTATATATATAGATAACCAAAAACTGGATCTAGGCATATGTGTTGATTTTATTTTACTACAATGTATTATACAACTGTTTTATTAAATATATATGTGCATACTCTATAAATTATGAAGGATTAATTTTTTTTACAAAAACCGTCAAGAAAAGTATTTAACAGACTTCTCTAAAAGGTTTTCCTGTTTTACTGAGAATTATATTATCCATCATTCTAGCTATACTTGAAGAAAGCTTTCCTTCTTCCTTCACATAACATTTCTCATAATATTTCCTTTCTAACTACATGCAGGTGCATTTTCAACCACTCGCCACAGTACCTTAACAATCATTGCAAATCCCACTTATCTAAACCAGTGATTAAGAACCTTTAAGGAGAAGCTGTTTAATTAAAAGAAAAGTAGACACTTATTATGTATTTAATATGCTAGATTTGCTACGACCTAAGTACCATTCTCTAATTGAATTTTGTAATTCTTTCACATATTACAACTCACAATATAGTAACATGAAAGCAGCCTAAGAGCTTATTCAAAACATTGACATCCAAAGTATTATTAGGAAGGCTGACTGGGGGAAAAGATGGCCTAATCCAACTTGTATTGAAATCGGGGGGGGGGTCCCACTAGCTTCTACAGAATCAGTATTAGAGGAAATGTTTTAGGGTGAGTTGCCCATATTCATGACAGAAAATTTCTAAAAGTATCCTAGGACTGGAATGATTTTAGGTATTCACACGATGATTTTGTGAAGAGATTTCAAAACAGTATATACATTCCCAGCTTTTATTACTGTCCCAGAATCCAGGGTTCCACTCACATTAAAGAAATGGCTCCTCTCAAGAAAAAGTTAGACAATGAGGATATCAACCCTTTTCCGGAATTTACCACTTATGCTGTAGGTAAGGTATCATATGATTGTAATGCTTCTCCTTATGAAAGAAATTCCCTATGTACAGGCAACTATGCACCAGAAAGGAAGTTCTATCTTTATTTTCTTCCTAATATATGTGTTTTCTGAGGGTGAATGAGCAGATGAGCATTCAATATGGCACATCCCACCCACAGGCTGAAGTGGTACAGGCAACAATAGATGTAGCACTTCATCAGTTGTCCCTCTGAAGTAAGCCTACATTTCTCAGCTGAAACCCATCCGGATGACCCCAGTCATCCGTTTGTGAGAACTAGGTCAGAGTCAAACCTGTTAAAATCAATGTATCAAATTAATTACAATGTATCAAATTAATTACAACTTACAGAAACCAAGATTTTTTTCAACAGCATTTGTGTTCAACTAAGTCCTGGTTCACACAAGCAGCAAGTGACATGTTAAAAGTGTTTCTGGCCTGTATCACGTCATATGCAGGTGATAGTAGGGTTGCCAGCCAAGGTGTCATGGTGTCATGGTGTCACCATGATGCTCTAACAATTCCTCAAAACTTTATGGTTTTATTATGGGTGGTGTTGGATCACTAGATCATTATGGCAACACATTACTTCATTTCCAGTAAAGCAGCTGGAAGTACATTGTGATGTCACTGTGATGTCACTTTCCTTCCCACCCAGAAGTGATGAGCAGAAGTGGGAAGCAGGAGGTCTCCCACTATGACATTTATTTATTTATTTATTTATTTTATTCGATTTATACGCCACCCTCCCCACAGATGGGCTCAAGGCGGCTAACAACATTAAAAAAACATTAAAATCACAAAAACATAAAATCAATAATAATTTTTAAAAAATCATTAAAATAGTCCAGCAGCGGGCTATTTAGACAAATATTGGGAGTCCGTATACGGGCATAGCAGAAGGCCGAGGGCAGCCCCAGAAGAAGTGGTCCTCCTAGCTGGTGGTTGGTCACATAGTTGAACATTTCTGTATAGACATTGTTCTCTGTACACAGAATAATAGAATGTCTGGGGAAAGACTGGCCTATAGAACTTTTTTCCTGGTATCTGATTAATTATGTGCATTTTTCTTGTTTATAATAATAACAACAACAACATTTGATTTATATACTACCCTTCAGGATGACTTAACACCCACTCAGAGCGGTTTACAAAGTGTGTTATTATTATCCCCGCAACAAACACCCTGTGAGGTGGGTGGGCTGAGAGAGCTCCTAGAAGCTGTGACTGTCCCAAGGCCACCCAGCTGGCTTCAAATGGAGGAGTGGGGAATCAAACCCGGCTCTCCAGATTAGAGTTCTGCGCTCTTAACCACTACACCAAACTGGCTCTGGATTGTGGCCTACACATGACTTTTGTGCTTGTGTGTTGCGCTTAACATGTAACAGTTATCTGGTATGCAATAAACATTATTCCACTAGCAGCTTTGTATCCAGACAGGAGCAGTGAAGCCAATATGATATATTGGATACAGGGTTCAATCCAGATTTAGATCTTTGTTCACTCACGAAGCTCATTGTGTAGCACTGGGTAAGTTATTCTCTTCCAGCCTAAATCTATCTCACAAACTTGTCATGATGAGATAAAGAACATGTCCTGAGCCAGAGAAGAAATCTTTTTTTATATGATAGTGTTCATTTGAAAAGTGATTGTGTTCTTCCTGTAATAAATTAATATATTTCTTGCCTCATCACTATAAAATGTAAGCATGACTCCATTGTCTTGAGGAAGCCAGTGATGCAGCTGATCATGTGAGAACACACCTCTGTTGTTCTGTTTGTTAATCGTTATTACTTTTAAGAGTGACATTTGACCTCTCTAGCTATTTGTGTGTAGTGAAGTGTTCCTGGCTCACACCTGGTGCTGGCAATAAAGCACAGCATGCATAAAGAATGAAGATATGTTTGTGAAACTTCACTAAGTGGCAACTGCCTGTGACAGAGATCTTTCTAGTTGTTGTTAATGAAGACTGCTCAGTGGATGACAAAATGCCCAATTAAAGTTTATTCCAAATGATGCTAGCTCATAAAAAGAAACAAAGATGAGGAAATGGCCTTGATAGGTTGACAATATACTGGAAATTCCATTAAGATCATACATTACTTCAGTAGAATGTTAGATTGTCTGAGGGAAATATAAGTTTGAATACCCTAACAGTGCAATCCTAAATAGAGTTACTCCAGTATAAGCTCATAGATTTCAATGGGCTTAGATTGGAGTAGGAATGCACTTTAAGAGTATTAACTATATGGTAGTCTCTGGTTCAATCCACTCCACTGCCTTCTCTGCATCATGAAGTGATTTTTGTACTCTCATGAGGAGAACTCTTAGTCAATTGATCTCCTGCTACCACATAACCAGAAACCTTGAAAACTGTGCAAGCCTAGCAGGAAGTGGGAGGAAGCATGGTGCAAGAGCAGTCTTTTCATTGTATTTCTCCATGAGGTGAAAAAAAAAAATCACCTCCTAAAGGACAAAAAGTGATTGCATGAATGTACCCTTAGAGTTACTTCATGTACAGAAAGTTTTATGAGAGGCTTCAGATGTGACATCGATCCAGTTTAAAAACCATGGCTACTTATATAAACAACAAATCATATATCATACATACATACAGCTATTATGTATTTGCCATCACGTAATCAATGACCACTTTTCAAAATACTTTGGAAAGGGGCATATTGAGTTCCACAATTCACACTTTTATATTTAACTTGTTAAAGTTGTTGATTTCTCTAACTTGGGGAGGGGGGAGACATTGAAGTTTGCCCCCCCCTTAGCCCCAATCCAACTCTAGCAATGCTTATTGCATGAGACCAGATGATGAAGTTCATTCTATCCACAATGCCAGATGCTTCTTGCAAGTTCTGTATAGACCAACCAGACATGCCACCACGTCCTATTAGATCCCTGCACATGTAGATCACTTCTGCTGAAGCCGGGTATATGTGTCTATGTAAAACATGTGAATATATGTATTCAACTGAACTGCAGCATTTCAATCAGAGCCAAATAAAAGCACTGCCAGGATATAGAGTTCTGACGATAGGTTAATATGCAAACATAATTTTCTCACAATAATTTTTTTCCAGCACCACAATATACTTATTTGGTTGCACTGGAAGAACCTTGAATATCAACCTTTAATTTGTTTCAGTAGAAATATAGATAAAACAGGTAAACTACACTTTTTGTCATAATAAAAATCATCACTTTCTTCAGAGTAAACAGCATTATTGACCTTTTTGAGGTAAATAATTTCCAGTAAGAAACAGACTAAATTATATTTGGGACAATTAGTTTAGCTATGCTGTGTCTGTAAGAAAACTTATCTCTGTTATCGCTGACTTTCCCAAATAGCAACCTGCCTCTGGCATATATTTTGAAAAGTCAAAGAAAGCATTGTTCTCGCACTGTAAGAATGAGCATATGGCCTCCCGGACAGACATCAAAAATAAAGAGCTTGCACTAATGTAATAATCTTGACTAAACCCAAATAAGGAGCTGAGCTACTTGTCAATCTTCCTTCAGAACTAATACAAAGTATGTTTCTTGAAGGGTTCTTTTAACCCTCCCTCCGTAGCACTCTTTTCTTTGAAGGAATATATTAAGCCCTCTCAGTTATCTTCCACTATTTCTATGTGGTCATTCTCCTGTTGCTCTCCCAATATGATGGCAATAGCATTGGGCCTGGTAGCAGTCTTTTGCTTTTGGTCTGCAAAATACCATTGACAGGAATAAACAAACAAATGCCATCATTTATGATAGACAGAGTTGGACATATAAGTAAACAGGAGTGGATCAGATGTACACCGCTCAGGAAGCATTGACTCAAGCAAAATCCTGAACACAGGCTATGACTGGCTGGCTGCTATTAGCCAAAGAAGCTGGAAGGAGCCACCAAAGGCAACAGTGTTACCAAACTAAATAAAGGGTGCTCAAGTTTCACTTGGAAATCACTGTGCATGTGGGAAAAAAGTAATAAAATAAGTGAATGATTTTGCTTGGAGTCCTGAAGCAGTTAAATGTTTGTATATTTCACCTCTCTACAGAGCCTGCAAAGATTGCTTCTCAGTGGGTTTGTTAATAATTGACAGAGCCTTCCAGGAGGCAAAGAGGAAATTAACAAACCTCTGAGGGGTAATTTTTGCTGGCTCTGTAGAGAGAGGTGAAATTCAAACTACACTTCCCGGCTAACATCGTGTCTCCCTTCACTTGAGCGTCCATGTGTAATTCGTCTCGTGTAGTTTAGCTCTCGGTCTTTGGAAGTAAGAACTTTTCACTCCACTTTTCCCAAGTGGAGAGGAGAGGATAGCAATCGTCCAGTTTGTTTGTTTGTTCATTTAATTGATTTTACTACATTTATAATCCACTTTTCTCACTGAGACCCAAAGCAGATTGCACCACATCAGTCAATATAATCAATGCCAATACAATCAATAAGCAATGTACTATGGCTAGGATGCTATCCACTCAGCAGTGTCACCCCATGTATGTCATCCATGTGCTTTGGCCGGAAGGCAGCATCAGGGGCCGGCCTTGGCTTCTATTCCCTCTTGTTAGCCCTCCATAGCAACTGGTTGGCCACTGTGTGAGATAGGATGCTGGACGAGATGGATCATTGGTCTGATCCAGCAGAGCGCTTACGTTTCAGGGGATATCTGAGTACAAGGAGCAGAGAGAAGACCTCATATACCAGGAGACGTTTACCAGGTCTTGAACAAAGGTAAAATCAAAGGGATATTTGGACACCTGAAGGGTTTTTACAGTTTGTGTATTTTGGCAGGGTTTGGGTGAGACTATAAGGTACAGGGAATTTTTAAAAGTTATTTGTGATGGTGTCATGAAATACAAAAGAACCGATCAGGGCACATAGCATGTGCACACCAATGGTCTCCAAAGAGTTTTCAAAAGTATAATGCTATGGTCCATTTTTGCAGTATCTTTTTTGCAGAATAAGGAGCTCAGAAATTCAGGACTATTTATAATTTGTTCACAACTGTTAGTGTATCTTTTCTGGTTTTGCCTATGAGTTTGTATTCTTGGCTGTGTTGTATACCATATATATACATATATACATATACATATACATATATCTCCAGTAAGAAGTAATATCATTCTGCAGACATATTTGTTCAGATAATATTGAACTTCATTTAATAACTATATACAGTAAAGCAAACAGCTAACTATGAAAGTAAACTTGTTCATGACTTGTACATAAGATAGACAGTTACAGTAACAGACCTTTTTTAACTGACACAAAAGGAATGTTCATTCACAGCAGGGAGGGGCCAGTTCAATAGCAACAGATAAACAAACTGACACTATACAAAGTATCAAGCCCCCTTTCCATCTGCAAGTACTCTTCACTCTTTCTATTCAAATTAGGCTACAGTGATTTATTCCAACAAAAACTAGCAGGAGAATCTCTCCTTTACCACCGTCATTTTCTGGCAATCTGTTTTCATACAATTTACTTGAAATGATTATCTCAACTAGTTATTTATTATGAGTTTTCTCTGAAAATGTAACTGTTTAATAAGTCTGGGAATTTCTGCATCATCATTACAAATCCTGTCTTTGGCAATACATAGTTTGAGTTTAGGTGACATGAGTTCATATTAAACTATTTTTGCTGCACAACAAATAAAACTGTTATTCATCCTACTTTGCTATTCAAAATTGCTGCTTAAAAGAACTCTGAATCATCATGGTAATTTCAAAAATTGTCATTATCATTTCAAATACTATTCATGAATAAATATCCAAATACTAATAAGAAATGAATGGTCCATCATATAGAACAAAAGAAACAGAAATAGTATATTTATCCATTATCCTGGAAACAAGACAATAGACAGTAAGAGGTGATTAACTGGGGTGTGCCTTTACTAAAGATCCACAGTGAAGTTCATAAATATTGATCAAGCCAGTCACTATATCTAATAGTAAATTGGCTGCCTCCCATGCCAATCAAAAGCAGTACAGGTCCCCATGCAAATCAAGAAATCAACAAAAATACCACCAGCAGACAAGGTAAAGGTCTCTGTATGTTTGGGGGACCCCTCGGGTATGCAGAAAAAAATGACTTTGAAAATTAACCAAAATCAGTTTTGTAAAGACCTGATGATAAGTAAAGCAGAAGATTGCTGGTGTTTGAAGGGAGCGTACAGTTTCAACATTATATGTATTTGCAAAATTCAGATTCGTGCGCTCAGGTTCATGGATCTGTTTGAAGTTGCAGGCTGCTTGTAAGTTACTTGTACAAATGTGAGGCTAACATCAGTTACCAACAGCAACTGAATAGCCCAAGTTCACACACTGGGGTCTTTGTCATGTGGACCAGAAAACAAATATATCATGTTTTCTCTAGGACAGATGAAACTTCAGCGAACATTGTGGCCCCACAGGAAGAAATGCTGGACTTGGATAGATTTCAAAAAGCTGGGTGCAAATTCCACACCAAGGTCAGACAGACTGATGAGAAAATTTTTTATTTATTTTATTTACATCATTTATTGTCCATTCTTCTCAATGAGACTCAAGGCAGATTACACGGTGTAAGTCAATATGATCAATGGCTGGAACCGTTAATAAACAATACAATAGGGTATGAATTGCAGAAATTTGAAAAAAACTAAACAGAAATCCAATACAGAGTTGAAAGAGTGCTGCAACAAAGCATAAGCAATTTAACATGACATTTTAAATGACACAAACTACCCAGTAGGAGCAGACTTACAGCAGCAGACAGTACACATTTTGTATAGTCTGCAGTCTATACTGCACAGCCCTGTTACCTGTGTAAAAATAGCCCTCTTAAATATTCAGTTTTGCATAGTTTGTGGAAAGCCCAGAGAGCAGGAGCTTTCCTGACCCCTTCAGGCAGACTGTTCCATAAAGTAGAAGCCACAACATAGAATGGGCATGTCTAGGCAGCTGTTGATTTTGCCCATTTGCAGGATAGCACCTGCAGAAGGCCTTGTTCAGATGAGAGAAGCAGCCATGGTGGAACCCAGGGAGAGAGGTGGTCCTGTAGATATGAGGGCCAAGGCCGTGAAAGGTATGTGATCTCCAAAACCCTGAAATGAGCCTGGTAACTGATAGGTAACCAATGGAGTGAGTGCAGCACAGGAGTAATATTCATTCTCTATATACCTCCCAAAAATAATCAAGCTGTGGATTTCTTCATCAATTGGAGTCTCTAAGAAGAGACAGTGTAAAGTGTATTACAGTAGTCAAGAATTGATGTTACCATGGTGTGGATCCAGATGGCCAGTTTGGCCATATCATGGTAAGGGGCCATCTTGCAAGTTAGACTGAGTTTGAAGAAGGCATTTTTTGCAGCTCCATTAACTTGCTTCTCTAGCAGCAGCGCTAGATCCAGTATAATCTCTAGGCTTTTAACCGAGCCTGCAAGGATCAACTGAACCCCACTGAAAGTGGGGGACACAATGTCCCTTAGTATCTCCAGCTTCCTAACAAACATCACTTCCATTTTGTCTGGGTGCAGTTTCAATTTGTTCACTTTCAGTTACTTGACCACCACTGTCAGGCAGGGGATTTGAAGAGAGATCACTAGGGGATTTGAAGAGAGAGCTGGGTGTCATCTGAATACTGATGATGGCATCCAATTCCATATCTACAAATGTCATTATATAAGAGAGGCCTAGGGCAGCAAAAGGAGCTATAAAATCCTGCGCCAGCCCTGATGAGGAGTATTCAGCATGAAAGTCAAAATCACCCAGAATTGCTCTCTCTCAACCTCATTAGGCTAACTGTGAAAGGAATAATAGCACATCACTTCAGACTGTCATATGAACAATAGGAGGTTTTTAAGCATGTTGCAAATAAAGTTAGCAATAGAAATTAAATCCATAGTAAACTATGAGGATTATAAAAACAACATGGTATTAAGCACAATGATCCTGATATTTCAGAGCAAAACTGTATGTGATGAGGAAAGTCTGTTTATTCATATATGGTGGGTCAAATTTTTTATAACTAGAGGCCTACAGGTGAGCGGAGCTGAACCGTGCTCCCACCTGCACCTTCTCTTCCTGTACTCCATTACATTCTCTCACCAAGTGCCTAGAACAACTGAAAAGTACCTTCCAAGACAGCGCATGGAGAGACAAAGTGGGAGAAGGAAGAGTGCTTTGCATTTCTCGCCCACATGCAGTTTTGGCAGAAAAATGAGAACTCCACACTCATCATACATGAATGGGACAGACACATAAACAAATATGGTTTCTTCCATCACATCTAGTTTGGTCCTGAGGCTCTTAATTCTACAACATTGTTCTATTCAATTGTGACCATCTGGTCTGAGATAACACTGAACAGAAAAACCCTTCTTGGTAAAGTTCCTAGAAAATTCTTAAATCTTGTTTTAAAGGTTTTAGCCGCAATCTTTGAAAGAATGTACAGTAAGTCCAGTGTGATTGCTTGTAAGAGAATTGTGGCTTTCAGCCTTGAATACAATAACATCTTAAAACCTCAAGATTATTCTTAAATTTAATTACTGTCATTATTAAGATTTCTCTGTAATATGAATTGTTCCAGCCATAGATTTCTGTCGACTGCACTGATTTAGGCCTTTGTGTGCCAGACTAAAGAGGCATCTATCTGAAGATGCCTGAAGAACCTTAAGATTCCTTTTATATACAGAATCAATTATTTTATAGTACAGATCTTGCCTCTAGCATGGAAATAAAAACACTTTATACAAAGAAACTGCATTCATAAACTGCAACACTCCTAACAAATTGTAATAATATGTGATCCCTATGCCTTCCAAGACTGATTAATAAAAAAAATACAGTGTCTGGTATTAAATCTGACTTGGATGACATTTAAGGTCACAAGAGGCAATCTTACTGGTCCTGAAATCTTTTAATCTCATTTGCAGATTATTTCATCAGTAAGTTCCGCAGAGCTGAGAGAGGATTTTATTCCCATATCTTTATTATTTCATTGCCCATTGAAAGTGCAATGTACCATAAGTTTCTATTAATTCTAAAACATTGTTTTCTCACTTGGATAATTCAGTATCTTTGGAGGCATGTAAATAAGATAAAGAAATCTTTTGAAAGATATACTATTAAACTTATGATCATTATCAAGCTTGAGCAAGAACTATCTCACGATATTTGAGCAACAAATATCTCCAGCATATCTGCCTGCAGTGCAAAATCAACATTGTACTGACATCATTTTTGATACACCCCAATCTCAGCTTTAACGAAAAGGGAATCTTAAAAATGGAACTGAGAGTCTTGAGCACAAAATATCAACCAAAGCATGGGAATGATAATGTTTAATCCAGTTGAACCACACCAGTATTGGACATGTGACTGGACAGGTGACAGAAGGCAGTACCAATGAAGCTGGAGGCAGGTTGGCATTAGGAACAGATAGCTGAGAGCTAGGAAACAGGCAGCAGAAAGACAGAATTCCAAGTTAGGCACCAGAGATTTGCCAGACCCTGGACAGCTCCATGAGGCAGTAGATAACTGGCTCTTGTGAGCTTTATTGCAAATAGGTTTTTCATAGCACTTGTCCACATGCCAGCCCTGATTGCTGTTCTAGGTTCCACTCCTCCAGAGGACAGGACTGAAGGCCAAACCAGACATAACAGCATACCCGGCTCCAACCCAGGGATGGGGCCCGTTTCAAAGCCTAACGCAAGCCATTTTAAAACATGGTGTGGACAAATTCTTGTTTCTCCCGCCTCCCCAAGCTTTTTCAAGTGCCAAAGCTTTTTCAAGTGCAAGGGATCATCTGTTTCAGCATTTGGAAAGGAGTGTGTGGAGAGATGAAAGCGCCTCATGACACTGCACTATGAGCTTAATCAGAATCAGGTCCTTGCAGCATTTTAAAATCACCCATCTTAGGCTTTAAAATGGTGGTAGAGTACCTAGATCAGCCCCTGGGACACTATCACCTCCAGTTTGGCCCTCAGTAAGGTTTTGTCCTACGGCCATGCATTCTTATGACCATCTGTATCTCCATGGCAGGTGTGTTGGTACTTCAGGCAAAGATTTGTGGACTCCTGGGAGATGGTTGAGTTGGTTCTCCAGCACGGTTCACTCAGATGATCTGTGTCACCAAGTTCAGAGTCTGAGTCCAATAGAAGGTCTTCTTTCAAATATGGAGGTCCATTGTCTGTTCATCTCGAAAGGGCACAACCATGTTCTACCAATCTTCCTGAAGCTGCTTCCCTGAGATCAGTGGCTGAGTTGCTGTGTTAGGAACACGACAGGTATGGTGGGCATTGGGATAAGATCACATTTATTACTGAAACAAATGAAACTCTTACATTTTTTAAAAAAAACTTACAGATGTGTTGCTGCAAATAGAATTATAAGTTGTGGCTTTATGTTAGCCACACAGAATTATTGTGCACAGCTGGAATAGGTAGCTTTAATTTTGTGTAGGCACTGCAAGGAAATTCAAACCTGAGCTAGTTCACTGCTAAGAAGCGCCTGCAAATATCTGACCCCCAAAGTTTTTTCTATGATTGCTGTTGTTGACTAAGGTCCGTAGTTCTTTAGCATGCAGGGTGAGATCCATTGCAAAGGCAGAAGCAAAAATGAAACTGATAATGCAGATGCAGATGCCAACATGGTGAAGAATCCAGAGCATAGCAAAGTTGCATCACTTAACTTTCCTTCAGACCTGTTATTAGAGGAGCAGAGCCCTTAATGAGTTGCGATTACACTGTAATCCAACTGCTAAAACGACAGCTAGAAATTCTAGTCAGCTCTGATACAACATTCATGTCCAGAGCCTGGGATGCCAGAGAGCATTCTGCAGGCTCATATTACTTTCTTACCAGTCTCCTACATGGAGTTTCCCAGAGCATGGAAAGCAATCCATTTTACTTCTTGACTCTCCATGGCATAATCCTCACTTCAATGCATATGAAGAAGCATCCTAATTTAGGGCCCTTGCACATTCCCACTTTAACCCCGTCGTTATCCATTGTTGCCTCAACTCTGTGTAAAGAGACATGGGAACAGCATTTACAACCATTTTTGAACGGTGGGTGAATCGTTAAAGCCATTTCAAACAGTGTCACTTTTTCTGATGGTGGAGTCCTGGAAATGGGCAGGAAAATAGAACTGTGGGGCTGTCAAAAGCACCACAGACATTTCAAACAGGGACCTGCAGCAACCCAGAAGCACACAGAACACTTGAGAAGTGGGAAAGGAGTGGGTTCAAAAAGCCCAGCACAACCCTGCGTTACAAGTGGGGCACAAGCAGCTTTCGGTGGACAGATTTTAAAAATCTGTTAGCAACCACTGGTCAAACCAGTTGTGTCTGAAATGGCACAAAAATGCACTAGCAACCAGCAGCCAAAACAGCTTGCAAAGGCTGTGTGGAAAGGACCTTACATAAACCAAGAATGAAGAATTCTATAACCTTGAAAGCCAAGTTCTGCAAGTTTTCGTGTAGCAGAATAAATTATGCAAATTGGACATATGTTAGATCAGATTTGATCAAGTAGATACAAGTTTCACTCATCACCAACCAAAGGGAATGGGATTCTTAAATAACTACAGTTGCAGTTTCTGCAATCTTTGAAAAACTGCATTTAAATTGACTAAAAGGCATTATTTAATTCAGTTATACAGACTACAGAACATGTTACACAGATAGCAGTCTTCCAAAGGAAAGCATAACAATATATTTCTGCTCTAGAAACTAATCAGTAGACCTTTCAACATATCTATTCTTTAGTATTACAGTGTTCTCAAGAAAATGTAAGAATTTGGGACCAAAATATTCTTGAAATTCTGATCGTTTAAAATCCCACATATTAATGGTTGGAAAGTTTCTCCTTACAGACAAACATCTAGTGGCTGATTTCTCATCCATTGAAATGGGAAGAGTGCCAAGCAGTGACCCCCACATGCATATACTCACTTGACATTGAACCTGTTGGTGAAAAATCAGCTCGGATAGACCACTGATTTCTCCCATTCTGTCTCATACACACATGAATCACACCTGCCTTTATACGCATTTTTATGTGAAATAGCACTGAATTCTGGTCCTGCCTTTGCCTGTCATGTTATTGTCCCATCTGCAAGCCCAGAGGCAAAGCTATAGCTTCATCCTGCAACATTTACAGTGAAATCCTAAGCAGAGTTACTCTAGTCTAGGTAAAGGTAAAGGTAGTCCCCTGTGCAAGCACCGAGTCATTATTGACCCATGGGGAGACATCACATCATGACGTTTTCTTGGCAGACTTTTTACGGGGTGGTTTGCCACTGCCTTCCCCAGTCATCTACACTTTACCCCCAGGAACCTGGGTACTCATTTTACCAGCCTTGGAAGGATGGAAGGCTGAGTCAACCTTGAGCCAGCTACCTGAACTCGGCTTCCGCCACAATCGAACTCAGGTCATGAGTAGAGCTTGGGCTGCAGTACTGCAGCTTACCACTCTGCGCCACAGGGCTCATCATACTCCAGTCTAAACCCATTGAAATCAATGGACTTAGACTGGAGTAACTCTGTTTAGGATTTCAGTGTTAGTACCATATCTCTTTCTTTCAAACGTTTTTCTTCCATCTACAGGGCCTGTAGATGATGAACAGAACAGCATGTCTAGAGTATGTGGGGAATAGTGAGGAGCTTTATAATTTTAAAATGCTGTCTGGTGTAAATATCCCTATTTTCCGCTCTGATTTTTTTTGGATCCACTTCAATCATCTGTTTCTTGCAAATCCACCAGTGCTGCAAAATTCTATTACCTGAATTTGTTTTGGATGCCTACTGTCACTGGTTTTGTGCAGTTAGACAACAAGGTCACATAATTGGTATAAGAGGGTATTAAACATTTCCAAATTCTGCCCTGATCCATTTATTTGATTGTAACAGCAGCAAGTTCTCCCAAAGCATCATGGGAATTGTAGTTTAGTGCAAGTGCTCAAAATTCCCTCTTTTGTATTTCCAGCTCTCCTTCAGCAAATTACAATTCCTAGGAGGCGGAGTTTGCCTGGGGGAAAAGAAAGACTGTTAAATCAATTTATATCTGTACTACAAAGGAGCCCTGTCAGTACCATCCTAATAAGAATTACACCCTTCTAAGTCCATTGAGGTCGATGGGCTCAGAAAGGCATAACTCTGCGTAGGATGGCATTATGTGTCACTCAAGTACAAAGTGACCATTACTTTAGGAGAAAGTACAGTGCCATGCTTATGAGTAGAAGCTGCAATCAAACTCCCAGACGTTGATTTTTCTACAAGAGTTTAAGCTAGTCTAAAGTCAAGCTTTTAAAATGTGCATTTGAGGGAGAAAGTGTTCAAATCTGTGTATGACCCATACACAGATCTGCCTGCCTGCCTTATCTATCAACCTGTCTATCTGATGTTGGTATATTGATTCAAGCAGACTCAGAGTGGATCACAACCAAGAATAAAATCAACAGGGTAGCATAAAAATGTAAAATATAGTGATAATGTGGATCTACAGAACACAATAGAAAGTCTTGAAAATTATCTATGCCATGGCAATGGGTATGTGCATATCTGATCAAAAAACAGAACCTGGTGCCCTTCCAAACAATATAGCAAGTTTCTTCTGCAATTCCATAATCCGAGCAAAGAGAAAAGCAGACAGGATGATTGACTGATCAACTTATTTAAATTGCAATAATGGTGAAGATTTGGCTATAATGGCCCAGCCTATAATATGAAAGTGTTATTGGACCTCTGACGTAAATGCTCACAATGCAGAGGTGATACTTTATCAATTTTGTCCAGGAGGGGGAAAAAACCCACAACCATTTTATACATTTCACTGACAGAAAAACAGAAAGTCAATACTATTGCTGCCATGTTGCTTTACCTTGAATGAAAGTGTTGTCACATGACATTAGCAAAGGCACAGGATACACATACACTCAGTAAAGTGCCCAATTGTGTAGTTGTATCATGAACAGTTCAAATTTTGTTTGAAAAATACCTTTTGACTCTCTGTCAGCTAGTGCGGGTCTTAAAACTAGAAGTGAGAGTCATGGGTAGATTTTTTTTCTTCTTCTCTGATATTTATTTCAGCAGCGCAACTGGCCTGAAACATTTGTAACTAGTTTTGAACATTTAGCACCAAAGTCTGATCTATAATTTAGTGTATGTGAAGGAAAAAATCCCATTCTTTTATTACAGAAGAGCTCTAATAATTGTTATCTAAATTCTACACTGTCCTTATTAATGTTCTTTGTTCACATTAGGGGGTATGCATCCAGCTATTTCTGATCCTAAAGTGGACTTGAAATTCCTTGTTCAGTTTTGGAGACGGTATTTCAGATTTGAAACTACACAAGAAATTTCAGGCACCGTTTCAGATCAGAAATAATCCAAATGCATGCACATAGTTCACATTCCTTATAACAGGAAATCCAACCTGTTGTCTGAAAAATATAAGGGCTGCAAAGCAATGGCAACATACTTTGTTGGGATTAAAACCCATTGAATAAATTCAGTAAGATTCTGGGTAGACCTGCTTAGGATTTTACTGTTAGGCTGCAATCCTAAAGACATTTCCCCACAAGTTAACCCCACCAAATAACATGGGACTTACTTCCAAGTAAACCTGCTTAGGGCCACACTAACCAAGTAGGAGGTTCTCATTAAATTCCTCTTTAGTCTAAGTTCCTTTTCTACTTCTGTTCATAAGAGCACACCAATGACCATTTTCTCAATTAACAGTCTATTAGTTTGTTTGAGCTTTTTTGTGCAGAATAATTATTATCTCATTTACCTAGGCTAAAAATATTGCTGGTATTTCACCCTATATTTGCACTTCTTCTCTTGGTTCTAGTGGTGACTCCTTACTTGTCCCTATATCTTGTTAAGCTCTTAAGAAAAGGTTGTTGTAACTCCATCATGCAACGCTCCATTCAGTCCCATGCACAGACATTACATGGTTGTTCTTCAACTCACTGCCTTCTTTTTGTGCCTCTCAGTGACACTTTGCTCCAGAATCCACCCATCTTCTGCAGCTTATGCCTCACATCCGTTTTCAAAGGACTGATCTACACATGCAGAAAAATCACATGGTTCTTCCTGGGGCGGTACTGTTTCAGGAAGCAGATGTATGAATGCTCCTCCATTCCATAAAAACCCTTTCCCGTGAAATACTGGCATCATCCAGAGGAAACGTTCTATTCTTGATATGCTGGTTTTAATGGAGTATTCTAGAAGGCCTCTCCTGTACAATGCAGTCCTAAACAAAATTACACCCCTCTAAGTCAATTGAAGTCAATGGGTTTAGAAGATTATAACTCTGTTTAGGATTGCACTGGTAGAGCTTTTCAGAGACTCTTGGATTCCCACTCCCACCTCCACCCCGCAATATCTTACTGTTCATTTTCTTTTTCTTCTCACAGAGTTGGGATGTATGATGAATGAATTTCTCCAAATGAACCTAACTTTAGGATGTTCTCATTTTGAGTTTAATGTCACAGTAGTCACCTTCTATTGATGTGAACATTTCCAGTTCTCAAACATTCAAATATATGCACCATTAAACTATAGCTATATTTGACACTAATGTCAACCAAGGGCCAGTGTGATATAGTTGTCAAAGCATCAGACCTGGATGCTCTAACAACAGACTTGGATCTTGGAGACCTGGGTTCGAATCCCTACTCTGCTGGGTGTCAGTCACTATCTTAGGTCAGTCACTATCTTAGCCTAACCTACTTCACAGAGTAATTGATGTGAGAATAAAATGGAAGATGAGATAAAAATGTTGTAACCCTTTTGGGTCCTCATAGGGGAGAAAAGCAGGAAATAAAAGTTTACCATCCACTTACTTTAGAGTAAATTCTCTTGAGATCAGTTTTTGTTTGTCCAAAGTGGGACCATCAAGGTAGGATACAAAGATACTGTCCTGTAAGTTCTTACATCCAGGGTGTATGAGCTATTTGAGCTTTGGAACCAGTATTAAAGTCATAGAGAAGAGAACGTCTATTTTGACAGTCAGCCAAACTGGAAGGTTCTAAAGGGGGGAGTGAGATGACTTCCTAATCAAGCTCCCTCCCGCAAGTAAACAGAGTAATCTAATTTGCAAGTAGGTGACCTATATGTCTGGCCATAGCTGATTATTTATTTAACTAATCAAATTATATTGTGTCATTTGATGAGAGGATGTTCACGCTGCTGACACAATGTTATTTTTTTACCAGATAAGGTGAATTGATTGTAATCTATATTACCTTTGTTAGTCATCAGCTTTTACACCTTAGCTCTGCCCAAGGGAAGCATGAATGCATTTTGCAAAATTCAATAGCATGCTGTATTAGCTCATTGTACAGATATGCGTTGTTGAATAAAAACAGCAGCCCCTGCTACTTGATCAGCTTTGTCTACATACCAGCAGTGCAAGTGCCAGAGGACTTTTCAGTCTCCGCTCAGAGAACTAAAGCACTTCCAGAGTTGTGTGTATGTTTTAAAATGAGTGTGCATCTGTACAAAGACAAGGACAATACAAAGCATCCATTTAGACACATCCATTCTCTCTACATTAAAAACCACGAATGCACAAGTGTTTGAGCGCCTGCACATAAGTATTAATTCTCTTCTGTTTGTCCACTTTTCCCCGTGCATAGTTCATAGAGAATTAATTTGCAAGATGCAAAATAAAAAGGATGCAATAACTTTTAAAACTGATTTGCTGCAATGCTTATAGAGTTGCCTTATACTATTGGTCCATCTAGCTGAGGGTGCTGTATGCTGTGTGCTCTGCCTGGAGGTGGCCTGTCTTTCCCAACACCTGCAGTCTTTTGTCTGGAGATGCCATGGGGTGAACCTGGAACCTGGTGCATGCAAAGCATGTGATCTATTGTTGAGCAATACCCACTCCCCAGCTATACCTTGCTGCAACATTAACAAGCAAACATGGAAAGAGGGGGGGCGTATTTTATGTGCCTGTGAGGGTGCACTGAATGCACGGAATTGACAGTGCATTGTACCTAAGCCTTATTCCCTACTAAGTCCTTGGAAGTTCATGGGCTTAGAAGGGTGTAATTCTGTTTAAGGTAGTTTCAGGTGGGTGGCTAAGTGGCCAAGTACTAGAACAAATTTTGAGTTCCATTAGCACCTTAAAGACCCAACAAAATTCACTCTTGTGAATCAAAATTCACTTTATCAGATACCAGATCAGACAAGCTGGCATCTGATAAATAGAGCTTTGCCTCACAAAGCATTACCCTGGAGGATTTTGTTGGTCTTTAAGGTGCTACAGGAATCAAAGTCTGTTCTGTTCAGAATGGCACTGCGAGGCTGGAAGGGTGAACGATGGAGAAAAACTCTCTCTCTCTCCCCCCCCATGTGCATGTGAGACCCACACACTGTGAATGAAATCTTAAGCATTCCTACTAGTAAGTCCCATTAAACTCAATGGCACCTAAGCCTGTTTAAGATTTGTCTTTTTCGAAGGGCTAATTAAGAAAAGCCAGTTCAAGAAAGGTAAACTGGGAGTCCAGGAAGTGTGTTGTCCTCAGAGCTTAGAAGGTGCTCCTGGAGAGAAGCTTCTGGGTCTCTGGCACACCTGCTAATCACTGCTGAGGGGCTGCCCGACTCTTGACCTCGCCTTCCTCAAGGGGTGATGCTGACTGAGCAGAGACTGGCTGCTCTTTTCTTCCAGATCCCTACTATATAAAAAGGCAGGCCTACTTGTGGCCGTCTTTATGAGCTTTCCTCTTTGCCACTCCAGAATTGCAGCCACAAGGAGAGGGATCCACTTGGTACCCTTTGGGAACCCGATCCTACATTTTCCTGGCTAGCCTTCTGGCGAACCTCCTGGAGGTGTTTGTATGGGAGGGTCACTCTCCTCCTGCTGCCCTGCCACAGTCTCTGCGCCATGGACAGCAGGGCAAAAGTGAGGAGCTGCTAAGTTGGTGGCAGCAGCTGGGGAGAAGCGCCCAGGCTGGAGCCCAGGCTGGGGAGAGGAGGGAAGAGCAGGCAGAGAAGCCGGGCAAGAGAGAGAGTGCACGGATGTCGGCTGCCAGCGGTGAGGCAGCGGAGCAGGGAGCCAGGGGGAGAGGACGGCGAAGCCGAAAGGGCCCGCGAGAGAAGCGCTTCTCCGGATAGTTTCACAGGGGTTCAGTCAGTGGGCGAATTCGGAAGGAAGGATTTGGTAGAGGCAGTTTTGAGCACGGCGGGCGGATCTCAGCCCTGTGAGCGCGCCTAGGGCTGCAGCCTCCCCCCGCCCCCTCCGTCGCCAATCACGCCGCTTTCCCTGCCATCAGCTCGGCTCCAGCCGGAGACGCTGGGCTGTGGCTCAGGCGTGCGGGTGCCTTCCAGCCTGGAGCCGGCGAAGCGCCTGTTCCGAGAGGGGGCGCAGCCGGTGGGACCCGTCGCCGGAGGCAGGGGGTAGGGAGGGAGCCCGGGGCAGCGGTCGGGCCAGGCTGGGCGCTACCCTCGCCGGGCGCTCCTCGCCCCCCCCCCGTGGCCCCCGCCGCCCGGCGCTGGCCTGGAAACTGCGCTTCAGCTGCGCCGCGAGCCTAACGAGCCCATTAAGTACGATCCGCGCCCTCTTCTCGCAGAATGGAACCTTTCCCACTCCTGATGGCTCCGGCAGGAATCCCCCCCCCGCTTCCCCCTCCCTCGTTGTTACACGCTTGTAATTACCGGGGATTGTGCAAGGCAGCCCCTGAAAGGAACACCGGGGCGGGGAGAATACCCTCACACGTGGATGTTTGTTCCTCGCCTTCTAGGCTCGCGGTGACGCGCACTGAGTTACGCGGCACTTCGGGCCTCCTTCCGCCCCCTCCAGTTTCATATCTGTCACCTAAGAGAGGTTATTGCGGGCTTGACAGAAACGGCAGAGGAAAGGAATCGCTGCTCTTTGGGAAGGACGGCAACATGAAAGGCTTTCTTCCTTTTGAGACTGACACGGTCTAATGAGGTCTCTCCCCCCCCCCGCCCCCGAGAGAACTTTCTGCATCCAGCAGGGCCACAAGGAATGGGCTCTCTGGGGTGGGGAGTTTCCAAAACTGACCGGGACCGCCGCACTGCCCAGCAGGCTGAGGCATAACGGAGGGGCTGTTCTCGACCTGCGCCCCAAGCCGTCTGGGGCCGGATTTTCCTCCTTTAAAGCGCGGTTTCCCTGGGGCGAATATTTTTTATTGGTTTAGATGACACGCAGCCTGGTCCTCCCCGCCCCCACCCCACCCTACCCTTTTCTTTTCATCATCAGCAAATAAAGATTAGGAGGGCAGATTATAGAAAGCATTTTCCGTCCTCGGCTGATCTTTATTCCAGAGCTTTTGTGATGATATTGATGATGATGATGGCCAAGTGGACAGTTTGATTTTTGTGTTTGGAGCTAGTTATAAAGAATCAATATTATATCAAGGGGCAACTTTCGTGATAAAGGACTTTAACCACTCTGGCTATTCATCATAAGTCTGTAGCAAGCAGATAGGTCAAAAGAAATTATATTGCACTAAAGAGTGTGTCTTCTTATCTCTCCCATACCAGGGGAATAAGGGACAAGCCGATCGATACAGTAGCTGCCGTATACTTCTTGCAATTATCAATAGCTGATTTCGTCTTTTGAGGCCTGTGCATCTATTAATACCAGCTAATAATAATCTTTTGGGGGGAAGGAAAAAGAACATTTCTGTGCCGGCGAAGCACCCAAATTTTCCGAGCGGAGGGCTCCTCTCATAGCAATGTAGTTTTACCTCAGAAATAGAACACACGGCAATATATAAACCTGCCTGGCTGTTTTTCGAGAGAGCGAATTTTCGTGGGTGTGTAAGTGCAAACAGATTATATATTTCTATATAACCCATCCCAGGGGTCATTTCGAATAACGGGTATGGGTATCTATGGCTGGATGGATATATGCCCCATCACCTCTGGAATACACTGTGTCTGTCTCTCTCCCCCACACACAGACCGATCGCATCTAGCAACGTGGTGGTAGTTCTGTGTCATTTGAATATGCAAAACTGCGATAGTGAGCCCATCCGCGAGGTCCAGGGTAAAAATGCTTCCTCTGGATGCGGGTGTAAACACACATTACATGATATACGCATACACTGGATTAGTTAGGTGGATGAGAAGTGGGTCTCTCCCCCCCCGCCCCCACACACACACCTTCTGGCTTATTACGGAACGAGCGAATACAACGTCTTCCAGGGCGGTCTGTTCAGTTTCATTTTAATTTTACTTCGGGTTTCGGCTGATTGGGAGAAGAGAATGGGGGTCTGGAGGAGGCGCTGGCAGGGGCCGTTTCCGTCTGGCGGCCCAGGCTGGTTTCAATCTGAGGACTGTCTGTATGAAGCGAAGGCAAAGTGACCAGGCAAAGGACAGAGGTTTAGGGAAATCCCAAATCCCGGACCGGCTTCGGCAGAGTTAGCTACTCTCCACTCCCCTTCGCCCTCTACCAAAAAAATTGTAGCAGAAAAGAAACATCTTTATGGTTGATATTTGACAAGCTCTTCGGATTAAGCTGTGGTAGACCAAGCACAGATTTCTCTCTGATGGAAACATTTATCGCCCCGATTGCTCCAGAGTGGCAGGTGATGTTACCAAGTACCTCTTCTTACCAATAATAATATTAATATGGGCGTATTTTTGCTGAAGCGATGAGGAATTAGCCGTCGGTTCTTAAAGAGAAACTGACTGGGGCTATATTTGAAACCCAAAGTCTCCCAAGAAAAGTTGTGGAGAAAGAGAGGGCCGGGAGAGAAGAAGGAAGAGAAGAGACCGTACAAATTAAGGCCATGAAACACACACACACACATACACACACACACCTGCTGCAAAGAGAGAGCGAGAACGAGAGAGGAAATAAAGTCCGCATCTCCCACAACACGGTGCCGTGTTGAACCGCCGAAGCCACCTCTACACACGTGAATCACTCTTCAAATGGTCTGGGACGGCGGGACCTCTCTATCCTGCGCCATATAGACTGATAGGCTCATACCCACAGGAGGCTAAACTCACGCCCCCCCCTTGAGAAATCAATCGTGCAGATCAGCTCTCTCCTGCCCTTCCCCCACCCCACTTCGCCATGCTACACATGAAAGGAGCTGCTTAATTGTGTGTCCCATTAATGTTATAACAAAATACAGTACTAATTGGTAAAATATCATTATTAAGCAGACAAAATGATTACGTGTCTTCTTTTCAGATGAAAACCCCATTGCAGAGGGAAGGACAATTAACAAATTAGATTTAATTGCAGGAGGAGGGGGGAAACAAGTTTCTGTTTGATTAGGGGGCTCCTTCCCCCACCCCCACTATCAAGCATTTTAAAAAATGTCACGCTTCCCGGGCTAGCAGAGGTTTGAGGAATTGTATCCACACGTGTATGATTGTTGGGTTTTATAGATCCGCCAATCTATTTTTATACGCAGAAGCTTGTTGTTGTAATCCACGTACAGATGTTCGGTTAATCTGCAGTCCAAAGTGGGTTTCTATTCTATTTAGCGATACATTTTGCTTATTTTATTCCGCCTGAAAGATTAAAGGAGAGTAGAAAGTTTCTGGTTTAATAAGAGAGGGGAGGGGGAGAGAGGGGCGAATAGCTTCATATCGCCGTTCCGGTTCTTTGCATGCTGGCGCTTTTCGTCTCCAGTCAAAGTTCGAAGCCCCTCCAGGTCTGGCAAATTCCGCTCTTCTTCCTGCCCGATCTGAGAAGGGGGCTTGGGCAGGGAGGGGGGCGGCGCGCGAGCAGGTGTGAGTTAAAGAGGATGACTGCCCTTTCTATTAAAGTCTTTCCTCTGGTGACCCATTTCCACCAAATTGGGGGAGGGAGAGTGTCTAGGGTTTTTTTTTTCTTTTCAAAAACGAGCAGAAGAACTTTCACAATTCCAGAATGTCCTCCCCACCCCCTAAAGAAAAAGGAAAAGGCGCCGAAAAGAATGTGTCATTTGTAACTCAAGAACATGCAAATGTGGACAGATACAAATCTAGTATTTATATCTTCGTAAAACTTGGTCGGTCATTAAACATTCAAAAGTGACTTTCTCCCTTCCCCCTCCCCCTTCTTTTCTTCATTTCCCTCTTACAGATTCTCACCGATCTTATAAAATTGGAAAGGCGTGTGAAACAGAGTCTTTCAAACAAACTGTCGTTCATGACACCTTTTTTTAAAAAAAGGAAGTTACTTTAATTCAATATTTTTTTAAAAAAAATCACATGCGATGTTAGGAAACTCCCGAAATCTTCATAAAAAGTGGCTGAAGTTTAAAAGGAAAATATGGCCGAGCAAATAAACGAACCGCATAGGTTGGCATCCGGGTTAAAATAGACATATGTATCTGTGATCCTAGCGCAACTGGCAAAGGGGGGAATACCTCGGTACGTTTTCTCTGAGAGCATAAAAAATCACTATGCATAACCGGACTCGAATCTATTTACTTGCGAGCGAATCCACTTGATTGCAATGGGCCTTACTTCCAGGCAAATCGCCTTAGGATGGCAGCCAACGTAAAGGCAGTTGGAGGGAGTCTCCAGAATACCCAACTGCCTGTTTTTAATTCCCTTTCTCAACGCCGGAAGGTGTCTGTAACATTTTCAGGGAGCTCGCTTTCACCTGGATCCGTTCCTTTGCACGCGCGGGAATTGGATGACCGCTTGTGCGAAAACATCCGCTTATACACACCTATTCTGGCTGCACTACAGTGCTATCTCCCGTCCAGTCCCTTCTTGGAGAGGAAGCAGGGCTCCCCACCCCACCCCCCAGTTCGTCTGCTGAGAACTCAGCCGATGGCAAAACTGGCCTTCTCTTTAGAACCTGAGCTGCCCGAGAGAAGTTAGGAAAGGGGGCGGGGGGGGGCATTAGGCTTATATTTCTAATACATTTTTATAAAATCCTAAATTCATTTAAAATCGTGAAACGGAGAAGAATCCCGGCTCTGTAGAAATGCTGTTTAAGCTTATCTTCAACTGGGAAAGCTGCTGTTTATTTAGCCCTTTTCGATTTTGTTTTTAAAAACTGCGGTCTGAAAATGTGTTTTTAAAGATGTTTTTAAAAGAGAAAGAGGAGGGAGGGAAAACTTAGCCCGATGGCCCGAACGGAGTGGTTTGACTTTGTTTTGTTTTCCAACAAACGGAAAAAGGGAAGAGAAGCTGGAGCAGTGGAGATGCTATCAGAAGGAACGGCGCTGGATCGGCCAAACGGAGCAAAAAAAGTTTACCCCGAGAGAGCCGCCTTTCCCAAAGAGAAGCCGAGCTTTGAATGCCTCAAGGGGTAGGGATGGATTACATGACAGGCGGTGGGGTTTAGGACTGGGGGGCAGCGAGGAAACCCTCCCCCGATCTCCTGCCCACGCCTTTCCCCACCCCCAGCCCAGAGGTGGGTGCCCAACCTCCGAAGGGCTGCTTGGCAAGACAGTTTGGGGAAAGGGGCGCTTGCATGGCGAAATCTAGCAACACGGTAATACAGATAGAGGGCCCGGGGGTCCTCCAAATATCTGCGGCGCAGGATGCCCCCGGTTTGCTGCGAGGCGGCTGGAGCAGCGAGCAGGTCAGTGGCACACCTCAGCAGTGGCTGCAGTTCCGGAAGGGCGCCTTCAGTGCCACTCTCGGCCGAGGGGAGCAACTCGTGGCTGAGTTTCAGACTTCCCCACAAAAGGGCGGGGGCTCGAGCCAGCCGCTGCCGCCTTGCCACCCCAAGGGAAACCCGGGAGGAGCTGGCAAGGGGATTTCCTGGGACCCAGCGGAGGGGAAGAACCGGGAAGAGGGGATCCCTCCGCCTCCCTGCACGAAGTCTCCAAAGGAGAGGGGAGAGCGCGCCTGGCGGGGGGGCCTTGGGGCCAGTGTTTGCGGAGAGGCGCGCAGCGGCGGCGGCTGGGCGCTGCTCGTCAGGCGGCGGCGAGGGGGCAGCAGCGCCCGCCGCGGGAGAGGGGTGGAGAAGGAGGAGGAGCCGGCACGGCCGCCGCTCCCAAACTTGAAAGTTTCTCTTGCCGAAATCAGCGACGCCCCGGCTGCGCGCATTCCTCCTTCTTCCGCGCGAGGGGAGGCATCGATTGGCGAGCGCCGGCGTGCCCAGCCGCCCTCCCACCCAATCGAGGCGGCGGGAAGAGCCAGGAGCAGAAGGAAAGTGCCGGGCGGGGGGAGGAGGAGGCGGCGGCGAGGGAATACCCACCCCCAGCAGCAAGACACGCCGCCGCCGCCGCCACACCCCCCTGCAAGCCTCGCCGGGGGTCGTCGCCGGGTCTCTTCCGCAGGAGATCGAGGACCGTCTCTCTTTGCAAACAAAAGCCCGCGCCGGGCACCGAGGGCGCAGCAAGTCGCGAGGTGGCGGGCGGGCAGCAGCGGCCGGGACGAGTGCCACTCCGAAAAAGTCACGTCGGAACCTGCATCGGAAAGAGAGGAAGAAAACTTCCTACCACTGGACAACAGGAAGTGACCACCAGCAGCAACGGCAGCGGCGCACCAGCGGGGAGGCTCTTGTGGGCGAGAGAGAAGCTGCAAGACAAAGAAGGAGGAGAGGAGAGCCGGGTGTGAAAGAAGACAAAACTGCCCCGAGGTCTTCCAAGCTGCCTCTGCGCCTCCATCCCGCCCACCCAGCCCTCCGACAAGTTCTCCGCGACCAGCCCAGAAGCACAGAACGACGGGGAGGCCGGAAGAATGTGAACCGCCGAAGACGCAAAAGTTTGGTGGGCTTTTAACCTCCCGAACAGACGACGGCAGACCAACTAAGTGCGATGCTGACTAACTTCTGGGTAAAGAGGAACCTGGACAAAAGACACTGAGTGATGTAATTTGGTTGGTTTCGGAGGAGGGGAGGCGAGAGACAGCGCGCCAGAGAGCCGCGAAGACCATGCCCTTCCCCCAGCCGCGGTGAAGCTTGCACCTATGTTGTGTAAAGTGAGTGCACACGCAGAGGTCCCTTTGGGGGGTGTGTGTTTTGCTGCCGCCTGTGTCCCTCCCGCTGCTGCTGCTGCTGCTGCTGCTGCTGTAGGCGCTGCCTCTTGCAGGAGGCGCTGCTGGTGCCGGGCAGACGCATCATTTGGCGGACCGAGGCGACTAATTGCTGAGCGCCATCCCTCATTTACATATGCAGCCCGAGTCCGCTGGAGCCGGGCCAATCCGCGCTCGCCCCCAGCATCATTAAGCGTCATGCATTATTCACAATCATAATTACTGAGCCCCATGCGCGAGCCGCGCAGCCGCCCCAGCCTGCAGCGCACCCAGCAGAGCCCCGCGCAACCCCCGCCCGGCGGAGCCGCCGCCGCCGCCGCCGCCACTCGGCTTGCCTGGGTGGCTTTTGAATATAAAGATATATACACAAATACGCACACATACATACATAAGGAGTGAGGGGTGGTCCAAAGCCACCAACTCGACTTTTTCCTGGCGACCAAGTCTTTTCCCACCTACCTACCCACCCCACCCTAGCCCCCACCCGCCCCCTTCCTCCCAGCGCTCCACCTCTCGCTGATGCCTCTGCAAAAAGCAGCAAGAAGACGCCTCAGTTAGCAGCATGTCTCGGCGAAAGCAAGCCAAGCCTCAGCATCTCAAATCGGACGAGGAGCTGCAAGCCGAGGTGCTTTCGGAGCAGGGTAAGACAGGCTGGGCCGGGAGGCTGGGTAGCTGGCATGACGTTGGGGGATCCAGTGGATTTCTTCGGGGGGGGGAGGGTGAGAAAAGTGAGCATTAGAAACTATCCCCGGGGATGGGGGGAGCCAGCCACACAGGTGGGAAAAACGAAGTTAAAGTTAAGCAGCTCAGTACAAGTTTTCTCCACCATCCCTCTCCACACACGCAGAGCGAGCAAGAGTTCTCTTCCCTTCTTGGCACTCTGGCTTGCATCTGATCGCCTGCAATGATGGCTGGACATTGGAGGGAGAGGAAGGGGGTGGGAGTTAAATCCTCCGCGCTCAGCTGGGCTTTGGGACGTGTGCGAGCTGCTGAGAGTCGCCTTTCCACTCAGTCTCCATCGGGGTTTACGTTTGCTATAGTTCTACTTTAGGATGAAGCAAAGCGTGTGGAAACCAACCACACACACCCGCACTCTTCTCCGAATCGGAAAGTTAGCAAGAGTTGGGGCGGGGGGACGGGACGGAGAGACGAAGGAAGGTGCGAGAGCGCGGCCTGGGACACACACGCCGGCTGGGCAGCTGCGGCGGCGGTGCAGCTCCCGGAAGCGGCCCTGGCGGCTGCGGCTGCCGTCCCCTGTTGACAACAAATAAGCCCCACGAGGCACTCCCTTCTTCGGCCTGTGGCGCGCTCTCAAAAAAAAAAAAACAATTCTCGCAGACAGCCCAATCCCAAACTAGCTTTACGCTGAAGTAAAACCCCGCAGTCCGCTGGGACTTTACTTCCAGGTGAGGTTGCAGCCTTAGTGGCAAGTTGGGTTGTTTTTTTTAAGGCTCTTGAGGGGGCTTCCTCAGCAGCACTGTAGCCTGAGGCTCCTCCCTCAAACACTCTGCAAAGCTGGCTCAGGCCAAGTGGTTTGAGGAAAGATTATATCTAGTCGTGTGACTTTCTGGTTCTTCCTCAAAGGAAATAGGCCTGGAGGTGAGGGGGTGTCCAAGGAAAACTGTATGCCATCTAAATAGGGAGAGGGGGGCAAAAGGAAAAGATGCCTCTCCCCTAAAACGTTAGGGAGGGAATTTGGGGAGAGGCATGGGAATTATTGCCAAGGCCTGGGGCGGAAAAATTGCCTGCCCTCAGGCAGAGCTTAAATCGCCTCACACCCTCCTCTCTTGGCTATTGGCACGAAGTTCTCGGGGTTTTTCAAGGATTTGAGGTCGATTATTAATTGCCATATTCTTAGCCACTTATCTGAAGGGTGAAAGGAATTTATTTGGCCTCTTCCCTGTGCTGGTACTCAGGCTTGCCAAAATAAGTTACCAAAGATTTCAAAATCATTTGCTTGCAAACTCTTTTGGATTTTTTTAGCAACGTTCATCAAAGTGTTAAGATCATTTTAATATATGTTAACTGCATGGGACAGCAAAATTTGCTCTGGAATTTTAAACTAGTTTTATTTTTCTGTGGTAAAATCTTCCATTTGAAAGCTCTCACAATTACATACATACATACATACATACATACATACATACATACATACATACATACATACATACATACATACATACATACATACATACGGTACCAAGATTTGTTTCCCTTTAGGGAAAACACAAACTTCAGTGAACCTTCTAATTATTTCACCCAAGAAAAATGAGGGTATCTTAGGACTTTGGAACAGGAGATGAATCTGGAAAGGGAAAAGGAAGTTGGCAACAAAGGATTTGGGATTATTTTAAATGAACTTTACTACTTCAGAATGTAGGGCAACATAAGCGTACTTCATAAGGTTAAAAAATAAAGTGTTATCTTGGCAAATATTCAGGACTACCACTCCCACAAGCTTCAAAAAGGTCTCCAAAACAGAAGGAAGTAAGGGAGCTGGCTGCCACTACTAATGTGAAAAGCTTCTTGGATAATACCAGTAATAGATTGGCAGAGAAACTGGGTTACAGTTGAAGTATAAAATGTGTTTCTTGGTTTAATATTAATGCTGTTCTTGATTTAAAAGTAGTACAGTGTAATCAAATAAACATTTCTTTTAAAATACAGTATTGTTAATTAAAGCCATAGAGGATTGGCAGACTCCTTGGTTTAAGAATTTATACTACACTGAATATTTTAAAAAGTTCATGAGAAGAAAGCTCCCTTCCTCATTATGGCACTTCTGCTGAGTTAATAAATTGAAGAAAATTGTTAAACTAGGAGGGGTTTTTTTTGTGAGTCTTATCTATGTAGCCATGTCACCCAAGATTAGAACAGGAGATATGCTAAAAAGAAACGCTTGCATATGGTGGGTAGATTAAGAACAAAGAATCTTTTTGTAATGGAAATGGTTTTTCTCTTTTTTTTCTTTTTTGGGGGTTTTGTTTTGTTTACTTCATCACATAGAATTTCTCACACTTGGTTTGTTTTGTATTGCCCTCAATGACTACATGATCAAATGAATGGATTTATTTCTGCCGAATGAGAAAGACAGTCTTTCCATCAAAAGGACTACATTGCATCCCAGTGAGGAATTTTAAAGCGTTATTATTGTGGTCCCTGAATAGCTCAAAATCGGCTTTCACAGCAGCCTTAAAATGCAACAATGTAAATAATTCTCAGCTTTAGAAGACTGTGATCAAAATGAGCTATGTCCCATTTTTAATAAAATTCATTTTAATTAATAAAGCATTTTTATAAGCAGTTGGCAAATAAAAAAAAGAAGTATTGTTTGAATATTGTACTTAGAGCACTTTCATTTTCAGAAATATGAACAGGGTAATAATATACATTAATTGCAGCATATGTGGTCCACATGAGAGTGGTGCAAATCATTTACACCTTATTAAGGGCAAATATTTTTACCTTTAAAGGAGTTTAACTGGTTCAGTATAACCAAGAGCACAAAGCTGTTGGGGTTCAAACATTTCTTGTAAAGTCAGCCCTCTTCCTTTCAGTTAACAGTTATAGCCATGGCATTGCCACAGCTCCTGACTCTCTTGCAACAGGCCAGAAACTAGCCCTTACCATTTAGAGCAGATGAAAAGTACATTTGTACTTTTAAAAGATAAAACTATTACGGTAAATTTATTTTAATCTTCACTTGCCTTTTGAATTTCAAAACTTCTTGAGCTTTGATTTTAATGTAAATGCTTAAGCTATTCGTCAGCCTGGGAAGGCTTGCTTATATTTTATCTGTATGTACAAAAATCACACTTAATGTCACATTCAAAGTGTATTTTCATGAAGAAAAGCTTTTTAGAGTGAATGCTCTTTTTTCCTAACTGATATTATGTTACACAGTAGCAAAAAGAAACCTGACAGTTTGACAGAGTGAAAGATAAACATTAGGCCGTATTTAAAGTTATATGAAGGCTGGTCAATTTAGGTGGCAGTGTTACAATAGAAGTTTTAAGAAATGCAATAAATAATTGTTGAGGTCAGATTGAGCTGCAGTGCAACTTTATTTCCTAACATACAAAGAATTCATCAGCCACACTATTTAAAAATGTTTATTGTGGAAAAAGATAGATTATGCTTTTGGTAATTTGGAAAATGGATGCTTACATGCAGTGATTAATTAGAATCTGCATAGTAGTTTATGCTGACAAGAAGTGAACAAAAGGTATTTATGCACAAAACATTTTAAAGGGTGGCATATTGAAAGAAATGGTCATTATAAAGAATGGCACAATAACTGGAGGACTTGTTATAAAACCCAATATGGTGAATTTGTTGTTCTCTGTGCTGAATGAGTTTAATCTCAAATATCAGGAGACTTTACATCCCCAGTTAAATGATGCTCTTTAAATCAACAGATTACAAGCGCTGCAGAACAGTATTGTTTTGTTACAGCAAATGGAAACATTGTACACACTTTTAACCCAAATGAATTCACGTTGTTTTTTTTTAAAAAAAACCATAGTACTTTCAAGTGGGCAATAATTGAGCAGTGATGGGTTTAATAATAATTAATAGAAGGGATTTCGAGGAGTTGTTTTGTGCAGTTTAAGTAACATTAATTATTGTTTGCCTTCAGTTTAAAGAGAATAAACCCTTGCAGTCTTCTCATGTGACTTACAAAACCTTTCTTTTGAAAGAGTTGTATAGAGAGTCTCTCTCTCTCTCTCTCTCTCTCTCTCTCTCTCTCTCTCTCTCTCTCTCTCTCTCCTTACACTGAAATTATTTCTCTTGAAATTCTGGTTTCTAGTAAATTTTTCACTTGTGAATGTCTTATTTTAGAGGTTGGCCAATTGTTTTGTTTTTATTTCTAATTTGTTCTAATGTTGCCAGTTATTTTGTAGATTTTTTTTCACTAACAGGTTTCTTTTAAAATTAAGCATGCTTATTAATATTGTGGAAAATGAAGTGCAGTTGTTACTATTTACTAATCTATAACATATATAACACTTTAAAGAACATGAGAGGTGATGACAAGCACTGAACTAAACATGAAATTATTACTTTTTACAAACATTGTTTTAAAATACTAGTTAACTTTATTTTTTAAATTGAAAAATGAACCTTTTAAAAAATGCTGATCAGTTGTTAGCATATGTAAAGATAATTAACTTTTGGGGGATGTAGTACTTTCAGACTTCTAATAAACATCTACATCACTTTTTAATCCTCCTTAAAGACCAAAATAAGTTTGATGGAAAGAATTAATTTTAAAAGTTGATTATTTTTAGGTTGCAAATGATAAAGCAAGCTAAAGAGGTGCAGATTCTTTTGTGCTATTAATACCAGAAATGCTTCCTCATGCAGACAGTAAAATATGTCTTCCATGTATAAGGACAATTTTCTTTGAAAGATATTTACAGTTAACTCTCTTATTTATGCATTGAATATCAGGTGGATAGTCTTAAACATGAATGCTGATTATTTTACTTCCCAAAACATTTTTTAAAAATTAAGTATTCTTAACTGCCATTCGTAGTTTTGAAATGTGAGCATTTGGAAATTAGAAACAATTGGAACAAACATTTATACAGTTTAAACATTGAGAAAACCAAAAGGTTTTTATTTCACTGCATGATTAGTTGTCTGGCTGGCAAGCCCACACCAGCATATCTATAGAACATTCATTAGTAAGGACACAATCCATTCAGTTTTGCGGATAATAAAACTGATCTTATGTGATACCAGACCAAATAACTTTTGACACATTTTGTACAAAATAAAGCAGAAACTGAAAACATTGAAATGGGTTTTTTATAAGCAAGTTATTTGTAAAGCTTACTATAATGAAGAAAATCCTTACACTTTTAATAGTATTGCTTCAACAAAATATAGATCCAAATTATTAGGCAATTCCCATGTTACAAAACCTGTTTGTGCTTACATTTCTGTGGGATTATTACACTTCACTTGCAACATGTATATTCAAAAGAAAGTTTATCTTTTGAGTTACTGCTGTGTGTGCCCCCGCTAATAAAATTAAGCATTAATAGAATGGAAGGAAATACGGGCTGCAATCTTCATAAACTTATTTGAGAGTAGTCTCCTAGAGGTTTGCGGTGCTTACCATAGTGCATGATTGTGAGATCACAATATAAGAAAAGCAAAAATTCTGTAAAATATTTGGGAAACAAAGAATAAATATATCACTGTGAAAATTATTTTATTATTGCCTAATTACTATATCTGACAACTATATCTTGTAAAAAGTTTTGACAGTTTTCTTAGAGAAGTATCACTACAGGCTAAAAGCCCTCACTAGCAAAGGCAACAAAATGTCTACATATTTTGTGAAGTAATGAAGTCCTTTTTCCAATGGAAAATCACACATATTATACATATTATGCTGAATGTTCAAGACCACCCTTTTCTCTTGCCTGTGCTTTACGGTCCAGTGTATTACAGAGTCTTTTTGTTTGGTGTCAGTGAAGAGGTGGGATTGTGTGGAGTGCCAACAAGCTTCCCCAACAAGCTTCCGATGGACTCTCCCTGAGGGTGGGTAGTTAGAAGTGCTTTGACAAGGCTTGCTGATTTAACCTTTGCCTGCTTTGCCCTGCCAGGGGTGGCCACTAGATGTCAAGCTTATAATACAATTAGTACATCTGTGCAGTTGACCTTGGCAGCACGGCTTACCACTGTTCTGTTAAGTGTTAACACCAAATTTGAGTGTTAACTAGAGATTCTTGTGAGTTTTGCTACATTCTCTGTGGTTAATCAAATGCCCTTCTAGCTCAATACAAATGTTTACAGAAACTTGTGGGGTGGAAAGGAAGAGTATGCTTTCTTTAATGTAGCATTGAATTGTTTAATTAATTTTGCCAGTACTGTTGCAGTTTCAGTTTGTCTAAGCAAAATGACTTGGGGGGGAGGGGGGAGCTTGGTTGAACTCAGTGGGATTTACTTCTGATAAATATGCATACGATCAACCTGTAAAGATTTTATGAACCTTTCTCATTATTTGCATATGTTAATGTTTCATAAGCATGGTGGCAAACTGATGTTTCATTTGTTATCGATAAATTTAGTTATTAGTGCAGAATTGTTATTTAAGGAGAGGCACAGCAGTGAAACGTTGCTGTTCTTCAAGGTTGGAGTTTGGGCCTCATCTTAAAATGTGTGCATAAGCAAATAGCTTCATTACAATCAGGGATACGGCATTGAAAACTTGTTTAGAACATTCTACAGGATTAAGCCTGTGTTCTTTTCTCTTTCTGACAAATTCACAAGTATCAACTTAGGTCAGAATTTGGTTTTGGTTTTGTGAGTGGTCAGGAAATGTATATATCAGAAACTTGAGAGATGTGTTAAAATGCTGTTTTATCTTACATTATTTAGCCTATTGTTTGTTACGCTGTAATTCATATTTTGGCATGATATCTGGGAATGATAAAAGCTGCATTGGCTCCTAAAAAAAGATTGTTGTCGTTACAGTTTGAATATTGGAATCATAATCTACCTTACAACGAATTACAAATACTGGTATAACTTAACACATGGAGTCTTAAAATTTGTCACGGCGTCATTGATTACCATCTGTTACAAAAAATACACTTGTATTTTAAAACGTGATACCAAGATATGCTTTTACAAGTAGTCAAAACAAAATGGGAATGCTTGATCCATTCTGCTCCTGTGTACACAAAGGCCCTAGTGGTCGATTAGATGTTGTGTATGTTTTAAACAGAAGGCAGTTAGTGACTATGCCACAGGTGGCTGTTAAGTTAAATTCTGAAATTTAGGCCACTGAATAGATCAAAATAAGTATGCCAGATCAATGCAAGTTTTGCATAGCAAGAGTGCCCTCCACTGTTCACATTCATATTATCAGCTTATGTGGTCTTTTGGAGAAAAGGGTAGAAATTTTTCTATTGAGTCTGGAATTTCTTCTACGTTGTTAAACACAGTAGGGGTCTCTATTTGTCTCCTCCTGTTTCACAGCTTGGGCCCAGTATGTGATAATTCATCTTTCTTTATGGGATTCAAAGCTATCATAAAAAGAGTTTAAAAGAATTAATTTGAGAGAAAATGTCTTATATTTTATCAAAATTTTGATGTATATTTTAAGAGATAGCATAGCTAAAGTAAAAAATAATTAAGTATGTATGTATTATTAAATATATTCATTTAAGGAGGAAAATCTCTTAGTCCTATACAAGAAAGTTCATTGCTGTAATATAGTTTTAAATAAATAAAACAATGTTTTAAAATAAAGTGAAAATATATTTTGTCATTCTGGCAAACTGATCATATAAAACCTGTCAATCTTTATTTGACTAGCTGTCAGTAATCAAGAAGCTTAATTGGATGAAAAATTGTCTAATGCCCATATTTTAAGATGCATTATACTTGCATGCAAGAGCCTTCTATACTTTTTGGTTTAAACCTATTCTAATTATACAAGTGAAGTTATTTTTGATACATCTTTTATATACCGTACCTATCCAGCAAGTTAGCTAGTGGGCTTTTCCCTTGGGAAATAATGTATAGACTTCTAAAATCAAGTATGATTTTCCATCTGATACATGTTGAACAAATACTCTTGGTTCCTAGCCATTTAGTTTAATACTTTGAACAGACAAAGTATAACATTTTGGTACTTTCTTGGTTTAAAATCAATAACAAACAAGCAGTATTATTATATTGTTAGCAAACAATTTATCTTTTTTTTGTCTAAAGACTAAATTTTTGTTTATCCTGCTGTTAACCCATACACATCTTGAAATGAGTATTAAAGAATATGGGGAGCAAAATTAACAGCAAAGCAGCATTTCATTAGAGAACAGCACTTACATAAACTTTATAAGAAATAGTAATAAAAGGTTAGCTTAATTAGAAAATTAGAAATAATATAAGAAGCACATATATGCAGGAAAAAAGGTTCTTGGAAGAACGAAAGTTTTGCCTATGCCGTTCATGTTATAAAATATTCATATCTAAATCCGTCAACATTCTGTGCTTCCTTATGAAAAATTCTTGGGTTGTGGTAAGAAAGAGAGAGCAAAGGACACTGAAGGTGGGAGAGTTCTGAACTACATGTGAATGTTGCTTTGCAATCAGGGCACAGGAAAGCAGGCATGTGCCTTTATTTAGAGAGTGCATTTGTTCCATCGTAGTGCCATCTGTGGTAACATCTTGCAGATTCTAGAAATATTATTTTTATTTGTTAAAAATTGATTAACAATAATTTAGTAGCCAAACAGAATATAGAGCCCATGGTGTTAGGCCTTTCTGACTATAGTGGAAACCTGTACACGTCTTTGAAACTGAATAAATATGTTATCCTAATGAAACAAATGCTATAACAGAATATGTTCATATGCCAAAGAAAATCTGACTGTTATAAACTAACAACACATTTTAATGTTAATTGATAGACATATCATATTCTGTCTGTAATAGTGAAGTAGAGTTACACCCTTCTAAGCCCATTTCAATGGACTTAGAGAGGTAAAACTCAGGTTAGGTTTACAGTATAAGGCTCCCTCCATAATGATGAATGCATTTCCCATAGGAGCATATTGCTTGTTACATAAATTTTTGGAAAGTTGTCAAAGGTAATTCAGTGGCTATCAACAATGGTATTGTTCTATTGAAATAACTGGAATTTCTTGAGTTCTCAACCCAGGCATTTTACTGGCATTAATCAAAACATTTCAACTTAACTAGAACTATGGAATGGGTTTTATATGACATGCGCCAAGAGAATTACTCCCTATATCAACTCATTGAACCTACCACAAATATAGACCAAGGCAATGTACCCCCAGGTAGACCTGAGCAACCTTGTGATCTAAGAATAAAACAAATTTATGATTTGGCTACATATGATGTAATTATTGCTAGGTTGTTTTTCAGTTTTAAAAGGATCTTAAACTTTGAAACATCCCATTCATTTCACTGGGATGTATCTAGTAATGAGCAAATGATCAGAACCATTCTTAACTTTTTTGAAAGGACCAAGCAATCCAAATTTTTAAATCACTGCTTTGAATAGGTATATTTTGGTTCACAGCATTTTTCGATCATACATCCAACATCTTTAATTTCTTAACTATTAGCTGCATCATACAATTTTTATGTAAGATAGATGACTGAGCATTGAAATGACCCAATTTCAAAGTAGCCTATTCACAAGCAAAACTGAGTCTTTACCTCACCTGTACAATATGATCAGATATCTAAAAGAGAGGCAATTTTTGCTTAAACAGTTAAATTGTCTCTTGATAAATACTATCATAAATGTCATTGACTTTAACAGACAAGAATTATATTGTATAATGTAATCAATTATTCGTTTTACTTTTTTCCTATATGAAAGAATTACAATGGACTTTAAATTATTGGAAATGTTTGTCAACTCTAATATACAGGTTCTTGTCTTAAAAAGTGTAGGGCTGAGAATGAATGCTGAATTTTATCAGAGTTTGATATGGGGCGATGTAGAATTTTCTTTTAAAATTCCTGTTTTTACAGGGATTTTTAAAAATAATCAGAATACAAAGGACATAAAATTAGTTCCAAGTTGATTTATAAATTTCATTCTTTTTAATGTTAAAAATTCAATTCTCCCTCCTTTTTTCTTTAATGTGTATTTTAGAATTTGTGTTTTTACACACTTCTCAGTGGTTTGATTAAAGATACATGCCTGTAATTGATAGCGGAAGCCCTTAGAAACAGTTGAGTAAACTCTTATTATCAAAAGCCTTAATGAAAGTTAGTTGTATTAACTTTCTGTGGCACTTTCTTTCATCTAAGGATGTTTAGAATTTTAGCCTAATGTCTGTAAAGCAAGCATCTCAGTGCTGCAAAAGTAATGCAAAATTTCTGTTAATGAATTATTGTGAATCACTAGAAGTAAATTTCAATATTAAATGCTATGGCTTCAACTGAAACATTTTTTAAAAATTCTTGACAAATGATGATGGTTTTTAGTTATTTTAATGTTTTGTTTTTTAAAAAAGAATGTGTTATATTCAAATTTAAATTTCTGTTTTGAAGAAGCATTAGTAATTCTATACAGAAATTTATAGCTTCAGAAAATAGAATGCAGGATTAGGCCAATAAGATTAGTAAATGCAAACTCACCTGTCAGAAAGAATACAGCATCATGAAGTCTAGTTTGGCTTTCCATTTATCTCATATTCTCAGTGATAGTGTTAGGCCTTAGTGTTAGACCCAAAGTAGCACAGAAGAATAATTCTAAACTGCCTGTCTCTCAAATTTGGAGACATATAATGAATATTGGTTTGTCACATTCATATCTTGTCATTTCTTCACAAATATTTTATTCTCACACTAACCTTATGAATTGAATTAAGCTATGAAAAAGAGGGTTGCCCAGAGCCTTTCACTGAGTTTCATGCCTGAGCAGGTATTGAAGTGCCAGTCTTTCTCATTCTGATCCAGTACTCTAGTCCGTACCACTTTTTATCTCAAAAACCACATGAAAGTTATGGTACTCCCCTTATGAGTAATTCCCATGGCTTCAGCTATGTTAAATCATGGTTTGTGCTAATAATTGTTTGGAACTCAACCATGCTTTGAGTATGTAAACATACAGGCCAACCATGGTTTACAGTTGTGTGTTTATTTTAATTTTCTGCTTTTTCAATATACCGGTCTCTAGAAGCATTGGCCTGTGGAGCCAGAGCATTGCCTTTAACTGTGCCTTCCCAATTCAGAAATCTCAATGAACTATGCTCAAAGCATAGTTTGCAAACCACTGTTCTTCAGACTGTGGGTTCTGGTTTAGATTTGTGAGCAGATCACAAACCATGAACTGTCCATTCAGACACTGAAATAAATCACTATCAACTACTGTAACCCATTTATCAGAGACAGCAGGGCTTAACTCTGGGACCTTGTCCTCCACAGTCTGATACTTCACCTGAGATGCTGGAAAGTAGTGGAAAGATTTGCCATATATGAACAGAATACATATTTCCTTAGGACTGATTTGAGGAAGAGTTGATTTTTTTCCAATATAGGATCAGAACAGCTTCTGAAGTAACTAACTTCTGGAAGTTCTGATTTACATTGGTGATAGGGGTGATAACTTTGCCAAAATGTCAAGTGAATTTGCAAAATTGACTCAGGAAACTGAAGAGTACACCAATGACTACTCTAGCTCCCTATTACTACAGTAACTTGGGAATTTGGTTGGTATGGAACATTTAGTTCACACTAACAGCGTACAAATTTAAATCTGAGAAGCAAATAAATATTTGAATTGTCTTACTGAGGGGGAAAAGATTCTGAGGTAAAGCACTCCAGACTTGTGGATCAATCTGAGAACACTGCTTCCCTCTCTTTTCCTCGAACTTTTTAATTAATTCAAGTTTTTCTTGCTGTCAGAGAAAGCATAGTTTTGTAAGACTTACATATAAAGGCTCAGTGAACAGTACAAGATTTGCCATGGCCTTCTTGACTTCAGTTTCTGTTACACAGTGCTGTTCTATTTTATGTTGATACTGTTAATATCAAAGCATGGAATCCAATTTCATTTCATATGTACTAATTGGGTAAACTGCTAAGAGTATAAATATAGTGCTCCTATCTATAGACAGTACTTAGATTTCAGGGCTAGATATAAAAGAATTGTTCCATTTTTTAATTCAGACAATTATTTTGCAACACGGAACTACAAAACATCTTCTTAAATAACAGCACTAGTACATCTTTACACTAATACATTTTTACACTGTTACAAAGTTGTGTTGATTTAGCTTTTCACTTACAATAATGTTTTAAGAAATATTTTAAAGGGTTGTTTGCAGCCCACTCTTAGGTTTAATATAAGGAAAAAGTAATGTCATCTTTTCCAATGAAGCTGAGGCTAATGCTGTATTTAAATAATTTGGCAAAGGCAAATCAAAAATATCTACACCATTTTCCTTCAATTGCCGTTCTCCATGGTGAATTCTAAATGCTTATTTAAAAGCCTGTATAATTGAAATCAGTTGGACTTAATGTCCAAGTAAATACATGACATACTGAAACATATTTTTGTAGGGCTACAAGTTTTGTTAGATAATTGGTGGAAATATTTTAAATTTTAGGTGACTGATCAGTGAGAGCAATTTTAATTGTTGGGGCATAGAGTTAAGGGCATAGTTGTTTATTTTATGAGACCATATTAGTTCTGGTGGGTTGCTGTAATAGGGAATGAATAAAAATTAAATGATCTTTCCCAATAGCAGTGAGTGGGAAAATTTATGACTTTGAAAATTATCTTATATTTTCTTCAGTATTTTAAAGAGGCATACTGAGGATCTGGTAATATTAAAATCTGTTTGAATATAATCAATACATTGGCTAATCCATTAATACCAGATGACAAATCAACTAAAATTCTTAATCTGTTGTGAGCACTAGTATTTTATTTTTAAAATAAATATTTTGGTACACTTTTTGAAGAGCTGTGCATTTACAGCTATATGATAAATTAAATTTTGCATGAATTGAATGGTAATGCACTGGAGGCAGGATATGAGAATACCTTCCAACAGTAGAAATGAGAGTTCATACTTTCATATCAGTAGAATTAGGATAATGATCTTTACTTGATTTCTTTGCCTGACTTCTGTGTAAATCATTAGTTATACTCAAACTAATTGCAAGTACATACTGCATTCTTTAATACTTAGACTACAGATATTCTAGTAGCAAGATGCAAT